>NC_136488.1:168635762-168768262 GCF_053919585.1 Euprymna scolopes | reverse complement strand
CAAATGACAATAAAATTGGAAAGTGCAATTTCCTAAAGTGTAATGGTGTATCCGGTGGAATCATAGGAATGCATGGAATGAAGATATATTCATCTGTGAAAGGTCCTGTTAAGATTGTTGTTTCTATGATATTGTCTGTTAATTTTTTTTACTGCAAGCTATGTGCCATTGCAAAGGTTGAATTGGTTTATATTTCACAACATGATAATTAGTACACCAAATTTCAGTTGCAATACATGCGGTGGCATCCCTGGCAAATATAACTGGTGGATAATTAACCACTTTATCTGCTTTCACAACAGTGTCAATGGATTTGTATTTGACTACCTCACTTAGAATTTTACATTGAATAATAGCGTTAAGTTCATGGGCATCTTTGTATTGACCTGCAAGAATAGCTCATTCACTCAGTCAAATGGAATTCTTATAATTTGAATATCCGTAAAAACCTTTCAAACTAACTATTCTTTTGATGAAATAAAATTACAGAAATTACATAAGTTAAAAGTCAAAGAATTTTGCCCTTAACTCTGATCAGCTGGCACATTTTCGTACCCAATTTCCCACAAGTGATGCACAAGTTTTTGTGCGGATCGAACAGTCTGCAATTGTACATGCATATTTTGAGTTAAGTTTAATGTCTTCACATGGAACAAAAAAGTAGAGTATTTGAGGCAGGCATTTATTTCATCTGCTGGTGTTTATTGAAGAATAACAGGTAACATTTGTCTGAAATCTCCTGCAAGCAACATTACTGCATTCCCAAATCGTCTGACATTGCCACGCAAATCTTGCAAGGATCGACCAAGAGCCTCAAGTGATTTTTTGCGTACCATTGTGCATTCATCGTAAACAATAAGTTTACATTTTTGCAATATTTTTCCCCATATTGGATGTTTTGGAGATGTCGAACATGAGATTTTTGAAAAATTGTGTGTTTTAAAGTAGAATAAATAATTCTTCTACTTGGCAACAAGGTCGCAGGTATTCCTTATGCATCAAGGGCTAAGGCTATGTCATTTTGTTACCAAATGGCTGCCAAAATCAATTTAATTAGAAAGGTTTTACCAGTTACTTCTGTTCAAGGTAGCAGTAATTTCCAAATAACTTCTATTCTCACAGTCAGTAAATTAGGTGACTAAAATAGGATTTATCCATGTTTTGACAATGCTTTATTCACTGTAATTATTTTAGGAGACTAAAATAGGATGAGGGATTAGAGATGGACAGATAGAGAGGAAGATATATAGATAGAAAAGAGACAGTGAGAGGAAAATAGAGAAAGAGAAGGAGATAGAGAGATAAAGGGATTGATAGATAAACAGAGAGAGGAGGAGAGTTAGAAACAGAGAGGGATGAGACAGAGGAAAGGAGAGAGATAGAGGGAGTTAGAGAGAGAAAGAGGCTCAAAGAGAGATGGAGAGGGTGATATAGAGAGAAAGATAGATTGAGAGAGGGAAAGGGAGAGATGGACAGAGAGAGATATTAAGAGAGGAAGAGAGAGGGGGAGAGAAAGAGAAGGTCAACTACACTTCACTGTTTGTTTCCTCGTTCAGTAGAGAAGAAATCTTTCGAGACTGAGCCAATTTTAATGTTTTGTTATTATCCAGAGTACCCATTTTTTAGGGGGGGGGGCTAGATTTTCCTCGCATTAGAAACCGACCGGGTTATCTGTACTTTCACTTAACACATTAATAAAAGAAAAACATATTGTAAAATTTGAATTTAACAGGAAAATACTATTTTAAAAAATAGCACGATAACATAAGTGCATAAGTGCCACTTTATGTACTCCTTGGGCGTTGAAATCCATGGCGACCAGCATAATTATTTAATGGTCGCTCCCTTAGCCCCCCCTAGTCAAGGCTAATGCATGCGCACGTAACATTATTTATTTACTGACGTTGGCTTAGAAACTAAACGATTTATTGATAATTTCGTAACCGTTAAACGCATGCTGGAAGATTTAAATTGGTTCATTATTGTTGTAATGAAAAAAATAAAAAGTTTCATTCAACACAAAACCAAACACACATATTAATGATAAATGATTTATTATTCTATTTATTGAAATTTACTAATTTTTAAATAAAAAAGTTAAAAAAAGTTAATAAAAAAATAGTTGCTTATGTGTGCATAAAAATCTTCTTTTTTTTTGTTTGTTTCTTTTAGATTAGGTCCACCTAATAATCACCCCCACCTCCTCATCTTAAGAACAGCTTCCGGAATAAACACAACTTTTGGAGGGAGGGGGGGCTATTTGCAAAATTTAACTGATATTTGTTGTCAGCATACCCACCCGAAAATACTATAAAAAAGGAGGGGTTCAGTGCCCGTGGCAGAGAAGTAGATTTATTTATCAATAAAAGTTGCGGAGAAGTAAATTTATTTATCAATAAAAGTCCTCATTTAAAAAAGAAAATTGTGGAAGTGGACCTAAATGTAAATATTTACCAAAAAAATTATCCCGAACTTTATTACAAAAACGTTTTGTTTTCGCACTATTACAGAATTGGTTCATCCGCGCATGTAAATTAAAAACATATTTGTAAAAGTGAGAAGTTATCAGTAAATGATTTAGTTTTTTTTTAAATTTATTTATTTTTTTTTTTAAATTAGGTCCACCTCCACAAATGTTAAGAACGGCTTTCAGAATAAACACCCTCAACCTCTCCATGTTAACAACGGATTTCGGAATAAACACCATTTGGGGGGGGATATTTAAAAAAAGTCGATAAAAGTCGTCATTTAAAAAGAAATTTAAAATCAAATGTTTGTAAAAGTGAGAAATTATTAATGAATGCTTAGTAACATTTTTCGGTGCTAATGCAGAGAGTGATCCGCGCTAATTTTGAAATCGTGTTTTTTTATTCAATTGCAAGGTTAAAGTACAGAATAGGTAAAAAATACCCTCCCCTCCCATGTTAAGAATGGCTTTTTAAATAATAACGTTATTATTTCAGCATGGATCACTCTCTGCATAAGTACCCATTTTTCTTTTAATATTCATGAAAAGTAAAACTTTTTTCAAAATAAATAAATAAATAAATAAATGTTTGTAAATATAACAAATAACCGTTTAGTTACGGCAACGTCAGTAAATAAAATATGTTACGTGCGGGGTGCGGTGGGAGACTAAGGGAGCGACTATTATTTTTTTCTACTGGTCGCCATGGAACTCAACGCCCAAGGAGTACTAAAATGTTATTTTTTTTGTCAAATAAATAAATTTCAAGCAATTTTTGCAATAAATAATAGATAGCAACTTCGTTAATTTTACGAATCGCCCCAGCATATTATAAACACCCTAACTTCCCCATGTTAAAACGGCTTTCGGAATGAACACCCCCAACCTCCCCATATTAAGAACGGCTTTCGAGGTTTATGGAACGGCTTTTTTTTAACATGAGGAGGTTAGGGTGTTTATAATACGTTGAGGCATGTCGTAAAAATGAAACAGTTTAGAAAAAGTTAAAACAAACTTTTTTATGTAAACAATGCCGTGAAAAGAAACCAAACAATTAAAACGTAATGTTTCATGAGTGAAAAGCCTTAACATAAATAAAATTAAAAAATTGGTTAGTATATAAATGAATTTAAAATTTTAAAATATGGGATTATTTACTTATTTTTTTGTGTGTGCTAATGTAGAGAGTGATCCGCGCTATTTTTTAAAAATCGTTTTCCACGTTTAATTAAAGTTTTATTATATGTTTTTATTCAATTGTAAGGTTAAAGTACAGAATAGGTACACAATACCCTCCCTTCTCCATGTAACGAATGGCTTTTTAAATAATAACATTATTATTTCAACACGGATCACTCTCTGCATGAGTAAGTTTTTTTTTGTTTTTTTTTTACTTATCGAGTTAACAGAAAATGAAATCTTTCGTCAATTCGTGGCTGTGAAATGAATCGAACCGGAAGTTCAGTTTTATCAACAGAACAGATTCGCAGTAACGGCTTACGAAATATATTTATTTTCTTTAATATTTTAATAATTTGCGAGGTAAATTTATTTTAATAACATAAAAACATACCTCGACTCTAAAGATGGGTTGTCTGAAAATTTCAAATAAATTGGTAACGTAGAAATATGGTTTTATTCACTTGTAACAGAACCAAATTTACATTTATATATATATATATATATATATATAACTACATAATTTAATCACCTGAATTAATATACGAAAGTATAAATTTATGCGTAAACTTTAAGTATTTACTTCAACAGTGCTCAATACGTAGGTAGAGCTAGGTGGGAAGTTATAAAACATATATGGCGATTAAGGTACACAGAATTTTCCGCGTTTCATCCACGCTAGGATTTATCAGGCTTATGCGTAAGCCTGATGAATCCTAGCGTGGGTTAAATGCGGAATATTCTGTGTAGCTTAATCGACATATGTTTTATAACTTACTATATATATATATATATATATATATATATATATATATATATATATATATATATATATACCCGATACGTTAATATTTATCCTCTTTGTTTGATGTCGTGTTAGCTGTTGTAACCTAATCCCTCTTCTGGTGAAACGAAATATCTTGTCATGAATAGCATGATACCCCATGATATATTTTCCGTATTACACTGAGAAATAAATATGTTTTTCCTATGTATAATGCTATTAACCACACACACACACACACACACACACACACACACACACACACACACACTCACACACATATATATATATATAATTCAATATATATACATTTATATATATATGTATAGATACTTAGGGTATTAGAACAATAGTCTAAAGAGCCGAATATATTTTAATGTATTATTAAATTCATTAATACAATAAAATAAAAGAAAAGAAAACAGTGTTCGTTGTAACGTAGATATATAATAAGCTCGATACGCATATATATCCTAGAGCTATTTTAATATTAAGTAAAATGATTGATAATTTATCATTAAAATTAAAAATTAAAAATTCATTTCATAAGGAAGAACACACAAATTCAATAAATTGTACGATTTTTTCGGAAACGATGTTTTTTATTGTGATTGACAAGGAGTCTTGGACAATAATTTTATCATATAGTTTTTTTTGAAACAATGACTCCTCATAAGCAAAAATATTGTCTATCATTGTCTATTACAATAAAAACATCGTTTCCGAAACGATCGTACAATTTATGGATTTTGTTTGTTCTTACTTATGAAACTGATTTTTAATTTTTAATTTTAATTATAAATTATTAATCATCTTACTTAATATTATATGTATATATATATATATATATATATATATATATATATATATATATATATTGTGCAACTTTTCTCTTTGTGTGAGTTCACTCCTTGTAGACTACGAAACGGCTTAACATATTTTCTTTAAAATTTACAGACCTTTAGTATATAGGTTTGGGAGATATCTTAGTTTAATTTTTTCTCAGAATACCTTCAATAATAAACAATAATCGATAATCCAAATCGTTATTTTAATTCCTCTATCATCGATAAAACAATTTTTTCCTTATCATCGCTTAGCAAAAATGATAGAACAACGGGTCGAGAAAATCCTACTGCGGGTAAATTGTGTGCGTGTTTTTCTGTTTTTTTCCTTTTTTTTTACATTTTTGCATGACGTGACCTGTGTGTTAAAACTTTGTACGTAATTTTTTTAATGTTTTTTATTCATTATCTGCAAAGAATTTTAAAGGACTTGAAAATTAACGTTGTTTTTTTTTTTTTTTCTTTTTTGTAGGTTCAAACCACACGCGTAAATTTCTCATGGAAACTGGAAAGGAGTTTATATAAAATAAGTTTATAAAAGAAAAAGTAGGTTATTATGAGTGCAAAGTAGAAGAACATATTTTGGACTGAGTTACATGCACACACACGCACCCACACATACACACATATATATATATATATGTACGTTTATATATATGTATATTTATATACATACGCACAAACGCGTATATATATATATATATATATATATATATATATATATATATATATTTATATATAACAGGAAATAGTTAATAAAACATGTTTAAAACAATTTGAAAATGAGTCCAAGCATATTTAATCTGAATAGGAAACACTTAATAAGTGAATAGTCCTTAATCCGCGGAGTTTCGAAGAAATACTTTACTTCTCATCAGAGGGTAGGAATTAGCAAAATACGGGATCGGATTTTGCATACAAAAGTATTTGATGAAAGTGCAAGTAAGTCAAAGATCTTACTTGATAAAAAAATGTGAAGCAGAGGGATATGGTGTAGAAAAAGGTGATTTCACGTGAATGGATAGTCTGCTCCACGATAAGAGGGGATGACTTTCGACAATATCGGCGAAAAAAGCCACCCCTTCCTGTATAAAAGTGCCCAGTTGAAGGTAAAAGCATTAATGTATTTAGCCAATTTTTTTATATTTGTCGTCTGAAATGTCGAACTAAAAAATACACTGATCTTGTACAAATCCGTCGCTTTGTCGAAAGTTTTAGGCAAACATGCAAACATACATACATATATTATCATATTGGCAACTAAAAATTTTCGACCAAAACCGATTAAAAAGCTCGCCCTATCTCTGAATGCCCTTTATGTAAAATTTCAAATGTTTAGACCAGAAATTTTCTTAGTAATTTTGTAGAGACCGCAGCGGTCATATGTTTTTAAACTTTAAACCTTATTATGACCCATTCACATTTATTGTTTTGGGCTAAAATCAAGTTATTAAGTTAGATCCATGCCCATGGAATCTATATCTAAAATTTCAAGTGTTTAGACCCAAAATTGACGGAGGGGTTTGCTAGAGTTCTCAAAGGTCAAATCGTTTAATTTTGACACCTTAACAGCCAAATTTCTTGCCGAAAACCGATAAGAAAGTCTTTCCCAAATCTCAATATCGTGTACATCAAATTTCGAGTCTGTAGACTGAAAATTAGCAGAGATATTGTGTAAGAAAAATGTACACTCACAGACACACAGACAAACACTTTCACTTTTATAGATATATAGATTAGTATTTACTATTAATTTGCCTCATTTAGATCCGTTCAATACTTAAAATACAATTCATAGAAATGTTAATACACATTGCTGAGTGTGGTTAGTATTTCTCTCTAAAAAACTATCTGTTTGCATTATCCAGAATAATATCAATACATATTTGTTGATGCAATATATTTCTTATGCCATGGAATTTTCACAGGCCTTGTTAGTTGTAATGATTTTCGGAATACCTTGGATATTATTCTAAAAAAGTGTATCAGCATATGTCAACTAATCCTCTTTAGACGCGACTGGACTCAGGAATATATGCGCAATTTTGATATTTTATGGTTGTATCCCGTACACTAGCGATACTAAGAAGATCATTGCGACTAATAAAAATGTGATTTAAATAAAGGAATGACGTAAATATTACCGCGTTAAAAAGAAAAAAAACACCCATGAAGACGCTTAGAGTTTACATCTGCCGTAATGTCAGAATACTATACAAGATGAGAACTATTTGCAAATAAAACAATTTAAATTAGTTATCCTTATAAAAAAATACCAAACTAAGTTCGATTACTCATCCTACTTATGAAAGCAAGTATTTAATAAAATTACACTTCATGACAACTATACTGTACTTTGCAGGGAAGTAGTTTCTTAAAAACTAGGCCCCGCCAAAAATGGCCGCAAAATCAAGTTGTTGTTGTTATTTAAAACTAAATTACATTTATTAAAATCCATTATTTCTGAGTAACTTTTTTTTCCAGAAAGATAAAACCCTGAATTTTATCATATAGAAAACAGAATAATGTAAAACTTTTTCTACTATTTTTAATTAAATTTTAAATGTTAAATTTTCCCAAAAAGTTATCAATTGACATTTTTTGTCTTGCACAAAAAACGTACTTAAATATTAAAAAAAAAAAGGTTTTTGAAATAATTAATTTATTTATTTATTGTCTAACTAAGATTTAGGATGATTTTCTAAGAGAATATGCAAAAATATTATAATATAAGTATTGTAATTTCAAATAATTCCACTTATTCATATAGGTAACCAGATATTTCGCGTCCATGTAGAGTCAAGATCGACTCTGTTTACGTTTGCGGATTATAAGAAGAAAACTATGGAAGACCAAACAGGCCAAAAAAACTTATTTTTCAGTGACGAAAATTTCAATGTATGATTAAGCTGAGGCTGGCCAGTACCAGATGGGTGACCATTTGTATGAGTTTGGTTTTTAATGTGTATGCGTGTGGGGGCCAGACTCCCCACAATGGGGGGGGCAATTTAAAGCAGAATAAAAAAAATTATTTCAGTGCGTTTGGTCCACCGTAGTCGAAAGGCGGCAAACGTTTTCAAACGAGATCGAAAAAAATGATGCTATTTTTAACACAAAGGGCACAACATTTATCGAATTTTTTTTTGTATCGATTATTCAAAGCATGCCCTGTTTAATAATGGTCATGCATTATTCGGCTCGCTAAAAAAAAATTGTTAATTTATTTATCAAAAATTTTAAAATGGCTTTTTTCGTATAAATATTAAAAAAAAATTTTTTTTGTTTTGCTTAACTTAAATTAATATTTTACTTAACATATTCACCGAATTTCACACTTCAAAACTCAAAAGCGGGATAATTAAACACAATCGAAGTTCTGATATTCAGACGTCAAAATAAGGTATGCAAACAATTTTTTTTTTTTAATCTATAATTCTGTCCCTTACAACAACACAATATGTTGTGTTCAGTTTCAGATGATTATTTTAAGCATATTTGTTCCCACTTCAAAACAAGGGGGGTTTTGTAAGCAAAAAAAAATATATCTATAAATATCGTTTATGAAAAATAAGTACATTGTTATAAAGTTCATTCTTCTCCTAATAATCGCTGAAAATTTCATATTGATCGGATAATTACCTGATTTTTGGTAGATTTTTAAAAAGACGGTCCGTCAAAAAGTACTGACCTGCCCCCCCCCCAATTTCGGCGGTGCCTATTAAAAACTGATACCAATAAATTCAAAATTTCAATGTAACACATGCACATTTCAAGTATCTGCTAATTTATTCTGTAGAATTTAAAGGCATTTCACGTTTGCCTGTAATGTTATTCGTACAGAAAAAAATTGGATCAAGAACTATCATTACTTCAAATAACAAACGGCCAAATCAATAAGTTTCCTGTGCTGCATATTGATGCCTCTTTTCCTGCAATCGGCATGAAGATTTGCATTTTCTGGGGATTATACAAAGGTTCTTATACGCGGAGCAAATGGAAGACATGGCATTTAGCGATTCAACACCGATAGGCGGTTTAGATAATACTCTTTTTTATTCAAGACATAATATATTCCATTATGACACAGCTATAAAAGAGAGCATAATAAAAAAACGGTTACTTTATGAAATAGGTTTTGTAAAAGAAGCCTGAAATGTGTAAAGCTCCAGCTTTGCTATGCCATAATCTCGCTTAGCTGTTACATACACTGGCATATTTTTACTCATAATCTAATATATATATATATATATATATATATATATATATATATATATATATATATATATATATACATACTAGCATTTTAGCCTGGCGTTGCCCGGGTGTTTGGATGTGTATTTTAAGCAAAAACAAAAATGGTAGTAGGAAGGCAGGCTCGAACCCGTACAGCAAAGGAGGAAAAGAACAGGGTAAAACCTAACGTTTATGCTGTTACGACCACGTCCAAACCGGAAGGGACATTTTCTAAAATTAAGGCTACCCAATCTAAAGGAGAGGAAAACTTTTAAAAATATCGGCGAAAAAAGTGACCCCCCCTTGTAGAAAAGTGCCTAGTTGAAGGGGAAGATATTAATGTTTTTAGCCAATTTTTCGATATTTGTCGTGGGAAAGGTTGGATTCAAAACCGCACTTATCTTGGTAAAATCCGTCGCCTTAGTTTAAAGTATAAGGCAGACATGCAAACAGACATACATACATACATTTATATATTGGTAACTAAAAATTTTCGACCCATATTGATGAAAAAGCTTGCCCTATCTCTGAATACCTTTACGTAAGATTTCACATATCCAGACCCTAAATTGTCTGAGTAATTTGGAAGAGACTGCAGAGGTCATTTCTTTTGAACTTTTCCCCCTATTATGACCCATTCACATTTATTCTTTTGGGCTAAAATTAAGTCATTAAGTTAGATCCATGTCCAAGGAACCTATATCTAAGATTTTAAGTGCGTAGACACAAAATTGGAAGAGGCGTTTGGTAGAGTTCTCTAAGGTCAAATCGTTGAACTTTTACCCCTTAATCGCCAAATTACTGGCCAACAACCGATCACATCGATTCTCCCAAATCTCAGTACCCTGTATATCCAATTTCGAGTCTCTAGACTAAACATTGACACAGTAATATCGTAAGGAAATATACACAGACACACACAGACAGACACGTTCACTTATATATATATATATATATATATATATATATATATATATATATATATATATAACTACTTCATTTATTCACATAAATTTATATACGAAAGTATAGATTTATGCGTAAACTTTAAGTATTTACTTCAAAAGTGCTAAATACGTAGGTAGAGCTAGTTAGTAATTTATAAAATATATATGGCGATTAAGCTACACTGAATATTCTGCGTTTCACCCAACTATAGGATTCGTCAGGCTTATGCGCGAATTCTGTCGTTGCTTCTTGTTTTTATATATGTGGAGGATTTCTTGTTGGCCAATCAGCTTTCTAGTATCCACCGCGCCCCTTCCTATCAGCCAATGGGCATGCATTTTATCAAACAAAGGATCTGTTTTAGAACTAGGTTAGTGGTTTTAGGTGGCCGTTCTCCTTTTTTTTATACATATAAATATACCTATGTGTACACAATAATGCACATATATATACATATATACACACACACACACATATATATATATACATATATGTGTGTGATCGTTTATGTATATTCATGTTTATTTAATTTATTTATTTGTTTGTTTTCTATTGTTATTGTTAGTTTTAAAGCTATTTTGTATCGCTATCCTAGAGTAAGTTTTATTTTGTGAACACAGTTGTTTGCTATTTCCCGCCTACAGTTTAATAGATTTTGAGGTTCTTTAAAGTACAGGATAGAAAATTTTTCATGGAGGCATAATTTACATGGGTCGTCTAAATGTCTGCCTGTGGTAGCTTGTCTCATTATTTTCCATTCGACTACCGGCGAATGTCCGCTTTCTTTGAGTTCCCAGTATTTATTCGCTAGTGTTGTTTTTATACGGTGTTTTTTATTTTTGAATGTGCTTTTGTGGTCATAGTATCGGGTTTTTAAATCTGAGGAAGTCATACCTATGTAATATTTCTTGTTATTCGGGTTTTCTTTCGCAAATATTGTTGCTTGATAAACTACGCTTTTTGTTAGACATCTATTTTGGACTGGGCAAAGTGTGCGGTGTCTGCAGTTGCATTTATCTTGCTAATGTTGATGTCAGGAAACTTGAGGCATAACATTGTCTGGCCTTGGTGCACTCAAAGTCAGATATCAGAACTGACATCTGACCTGAGCGTGTCGTGAGAATTAGAATGTCTGTAGAATTCAGATCCCAGATTCGGGGATTGCACACACGCAAAAACCTGAAGCTTTTCGATTTCGTGGCGAAATCTTATTGGCTGGGGAAACTTCCGCCGCATCCACATACATCACTATATATATGATTGTCGCGCGAAAATTTGTGAGAAGAAGGAAGAGAGTTTCGAGAGATTGCTGGTTGATTTCGGGAAGAACAGATCGTATAGAGACGTGACCCCTCTTCCTCCCTATCCACCCGTCTAACGCTGTCTGTGAAGAGATTTGAGACTTTCAAAAACTTACTAAGACCTGCATGATATTTGTAAAAACATTTGTACATAAGTTTGTGAAATCAATACTGCAGAATAGAGTTTCACGTGTTTGTCTTTCTTCCTGCCTGCGGCTTCGATATTCGCTTTCAACATACAGGATTCAATGTAACAAGCCTCAGAGAAAAACTAGACGATACGTCGAGATTTCCAGATAAACAGGGGCCCTAGCCAGCTTCATCAATGAGGGGTTACAGAAGTTCGACCTTTCAGACGACAAAGATCGAAAAGTTTTTCGCCGATATTTTTTAAGTCATCCTCTCCTTTCGATTTTCTAGCCTTAATTAAAACCTACGTCACTTCCGGTTTAGCGGTGTCGTAACCACAAAAACGTCAGATTTTTCCCCGTTCATTTCGTCCTACGCTGTACGGGCTCGAGCCTGCCTTCCTACTACCACTTTTTTTGCTTAACACACACATCTAAACACCCGTGCAACGCCAGGCTGAAATGCTAGTATATCTATAAAAGTTTAAGTGTCTGTCTGTGTACATTTCAAAATTTGAAATTTGATATACAGGGTATTGAGATTTGGGAAAATATTTGTAATTCGCTTTCGGCCAGAAATGTGGATGTTAAAGGGTCAATATTCAGCGATTCGACCTTTAAGAAATTTACCAAACTCCTCCGCCAGTTTATGGCATAAACAATTGAAATTTTAGATATAGGTCCCTTGGACGTGTATCTAACTTAAAAAAAAAACTTTTTTAGATTCCAAACAATAAATGTTCAGGGGTCATAATAGGGGTCAGATTAAAAAAAGGAGCTCTGCGGTCTCTACCAAACTACTCAGACACTTTCTGGGTTAAACATTTTACATAAAAGATATTCAGAGATAGGGCAAGCTTTTTTATCGGTTTGGGTCGAAAATTATAGCCACCAATATATAAATGTATGTATGTATGTTTGCATGTCTGTCTAAAACATTTTGACAGAGGCGACGGATTTTGAAGTTTTGAAGCTCGACCCTTCAGACCACAAATACTGAAAAATTGGCTAAATACATTCATTTCTTCACGCTCAACTAGACACTTTTCTACAGGGAGGGGCCGCTATTTTCGTAAATATTTTTGAAAGTCATATCCTCTTTTCGATTGTCTAGCCTTAATTTTAACCTGTGTCACTTCCGGTTTGGCGGTGGTTGCAATAACTAAAACGTCGCGTTTTTTACCCGTTTTTTTCTCCTTCGCTGTACGGGTTCGAGCCTGCCTTTCTAATACCACATTTTTTCCTCAACACACACCTCTAAACACGCGGGCAACGCCGGGCACCCCCTGCTAGTATATCTAAAAAAGCGAACGTGTCTGTATCTGTGTGTGTGTACATTTTCCTTCGATATAACTCTCAATTTGATGTCTATAGACTCTAAATTTGATATACAGGGTGCTGGGATTTCAAAAAAATCTTTCTGATCGGTTTTTGGCCAGAAATTTGGCTGTTAAGGGGTCAAAGTTCAACGATTTGATCTTTGACAATTGAAATAACACTTGAAATTTTTGATGTAGGTTCCTTGGGCATGGATGTAACTTAATGACTTTATTGAAACCTAACACTAAATGTTAGGGGGTCATAATAGGGGTCAAAGTTTAAAAGAATTGACCTCTGTTGTCTCTACCAAATTACTCAGAAAATTTCTGGTCTTAACATTTGAAATTTTACATAAAGGGTATTCAGCTATAGGGCAAGCTTTTTAATCGGTTTGCGTCAAAAACTTTTAGTTACCAATATATAAATGTCTGTCTGTATGTATATTTGCATGTCTGCTTTAAACTTTCGACAGAGGCGACGAATTTTCACAAGATCAGTATCGCTTTGAAGTTTGACTTTCAGACGAAAAATATCAAAAAAATTGGCTAAAAACATTAATATCTTCACCTGCACCTAGGCACTTTTCGATAGGGTAAGTCGCTTTTCTCGCAGATATTTTTTAAGTCAACCTCTCCTTTCGATTGTCTAGCCTTAATTAAAACCTACGTAACTTCCTGTTTTGCGGTGGTCGTAACAGCAAAGACGTCAGGTTTTCCCCTTCTTGTCTTCCTTCGCGGTACGGGTTCGAGCCTGCCTTCCTACTGCCACTTCTTTTTTTTTGCTCATCATACACATTCAAACACACGGGCAACGCCGGACTGAAATGCTAGTACGTATCTATCTTTGTTTAACACATTTTGCTTACCAAACTACTCCTACATACATAAGACTTTATATATAAGGTATTTGAATCCATGCGAAACTTTATATTTGGGTTTTATCGTGGACAATCGGTGCAAAAGTGTAAAAATTAAAAAAATAAATGAAATTTTCTAGTTGAAGGTCGAACGCCGGCATTACGAATGCATAACGTAGAAAATATTGGTTCGTGTTTTTATTTTTAACTTTGCAGTAAGCATGTTTTCATAGCCCAGTCATTGACGGCAGAGGCAAAATAATTCCGGAGCTGAACGTTTAGGTTTCGATTCTCGATGGTGGCGCATGAGTCTTTTTTTTTATACTTTGTAAATCATTACTATATATTGCATCCGATCTCCCTCTCTCTCTCTCTCTCTCTCTCTCTCTCTCTCTCTCTATATATATATATATATATATATATATATATATATATATATATACCCATTACCTTATGAACAGTGCATAGGCCCAGAGCAAAGCCGGACGGAACAGCTAGTACAGAATAGAAACGCTTGTACAAGTTTTATTGCCTTTTCGGAGAGTAAAATCATCATGTGATTCTACCGAATCTTAGTTTCCTTATTTCCATATTGATCAAATCGAAATTCACATGATTTCACTTAGAGAAAGTGTCCAAAACCTAAGTTTTACAGTCAAATACGCTTAATAAGGAATAGAATTTCAGAGAATCTTTCTTAATTAGTATCTACTGAATATAGACTATTTTTAATTACATTTTAACCTCAAACAAGGCACACTACCACTTTGATGTAGGTGGCTTCCATAATCGATGTAATTTGATCGGGTACTATGAAGGGAGTTGAACAGCAAGGTTTCTGTTAACATTACAATTGAGCTACTACATGTCAGTAAAATCAGGGAAATAGGGACCCAGAAGGGAATTCCAAAGTCTTAGCAAAGAAACTATCAGAGTAGAACCCTTTCTGGCATTTGGAGATCTCTATTATGTAATAGAAGGATTTTCTGCCTGTCAGGTTGCAGTATGCAATACATCGAGGGTATACACGGACTAATAGTTCGTTGGAGCACCTTACATTAAAACATTCTAAAACAGGCAGAGGAATGTAACATTACGTTGATGAGGCTGACATTGCGATACCTATTAGGTTGGCGACTCTCCTGTGAATCCTGTTAAAGAGTGAGAAACTAGTACCAGATGCCCCAGCCTAAATGTCGCAACACTACCCCTAATATGAGCGAATGGCGGCTTTGTAGATGTACAGGATATTCTCAGACTTTAGTAACGTTCTAGCATGGTAGAACGCTCACATTTTTTTGCAGCAGCCTTGGCAATTTCCCGATGTATTTGTTTTAACTCATGTTCCCTGTAAACGTAAAACCAAGGCGTTAGACCGAAGTAAATTTAGATAATGTATAATCAAACTATCGCACAATCCTTACAAAAACTAATGTGTTCTGAAAAGTTGTTTTCCTTATTTTATTTGTAACAACCCTATCCATATATTTGGAACATCAAAATCTATCAACAAATAACAATTACAACTCTACCACACAACGTTGGTTGGTCAATTGTAGAAACAAAAAATTAAATAAAACATCGGATCATTTTGAACTTTTTTTTATTACGTTGTCTTTAAATATCAGAAATGGTAGTAGATTGTTAGCAGAATACTTCTTAAACTAGTAATTTATTTAAAATGAATATACTTTTTATAATTGGCCTCATAGTAGATCATTTAATGACGTACACTCAGATGTATAAACATATTCACATATCTAATATTACATTAACAGATATATTAATATATATATATATATATAAGATAAAAACAATAAATTTAATGAAGTTTTTCTAATACTAGTGAATAATAAATAGAAATGGAATTCAAGTTAACATGACAAAATTTCGCTCGATCAGCTATAAATAATTAAATGAACTCGTCAGGATTCTAAAAGAAAAAAAAAGTTCTTCTGACAGGGAGATCGATCTAGACACTTTAATATACATATACATATACATATATATATATATATATATATATATTTCTTATAATATAAAGCTGAATGTGTGTGTGTGTGTGTGTGTCTGTTCACGAATAGGCTCCTATATGGTTGACTATTTTATAAAACTGATTACATATAATGATAGAAGATGTATCGAGACACAGGAATGGGTATGGTCGATCCTGCAGAACGGTGATTCATTAAAATTGTAGGGGGGGGTCTGCGTTCGCACCTGGTCCAAAAAGTATGGAAATAAAAAAATTGAAAGTTAAAAAAAAACGTTTACAAGTGTTTTTGATATAGATGTACATAATAATACTTTGATAAGTATGTTTTAACTTAAATAGGGATGGTATAATAAAATTGTGGGGTCTGCGTTCGCGCCTGGTCGCACTAGAATAGAAATAGGCACACACTTTAATAAAGACTTTTCATATCTATCTGCGTAAATATACTTTGATAATAATGTTTCAGTTTGAAGAAATATGGTATAATAAAATTATGGGATGTTCGTTCGTTCCTGACCTTCATAGTATGGAAATATGTCACAAAGTTTAACAAGGGTTTTTTTTTATATAGATCCACAGAATATTGTGATAAGTGTTTCAGTGTGAACAGGTATGGTATAATAAATTATGGGGTTTATCTATTTTATTTTTACTTTCGTCATATTTTGCTTTGGTTTTCATACCCTCGAATTCGAAGCTATCGTTTTACAACCCTTCCTTTTCATAGCCTATCATACTTTCATAAATCAAAGTCCATTTTTCTGTAGGCTGTTTTTTAACCCAGTCAACGCCGGGTATTTATGTTCGTATACATATATATATATATATATATATATATATATATATATATATATATATATATATATAATGAATAAGAATTACAATTAAGTTTACCAAGATAATCCAAAATAGCAAACTTAAAGTATATTAGAAATATTAAGGACTTAATATTTATAAATGAATCCTAACCAGATGTAAAAGCTCCACAAAACCAAGTAGAAAATGGAGATTATAATAAGAACAAATCATTAATAAAACATGTTAAACAATACTTTAAAAAAATTCAAAATATATTTTATTTTAAAAAAGGAAGCATAAATTTAGTGGATCGTCCTTAATTTGTGGAGTTTCGAAAGAAATACTTTCCTTCTCATCAGAGGGTAGAAATTAGCCAAATGCGGAATTGGATTTTATTATTTTTTGCATTGTATTCAATGAGACTAAATTCTTCTTTTAGTGCAACTATTGATTCGGGAAGTGCCGTAGAACTTCGTCGGCGTCTAACCACTGAGCTGAGCATCGCTGGTTTTTATAAAGTACTAAGTATTAATTGCAAGTCACTAATCTGTTATTTGTTTATCCATCAATCCATCTATCGATCTATCTCTCTACCTATCTATTTAGCTGTAAATTTATCTATCTATCTTTCGATCAATATACCTATCTATCCAATAGGTGAAGTAAACGAGGAGATGTAAACTATGTTTTGATAAAGTTGTCAAAACATATCAAAACTGTGAACTAGAAAGAAGGTACGTGTTCTACTTACGCCCCACATAAAAACTAAACCGCCATCACCTTGCGGCATTGAAACCGTGCACCTAGGATAAAATTATTCATCAGTCTTTCGAGAGATGTACTGCCTACCATCGCTGCTAGCTTATTGAATTTGCTTTCGTCGCTAAATATCGACAAATATGAAGAATCATGATTTGTATTGCATCTGACAAAGTCTAGACGGAGCTTTCTGTTCTTTACAGAAATCATAGGCTTGCGTCTTGCAACACAGCCTTACAAATTATATTCCTCCAATCTGTTCTTAATTGTTAAAAGAGATCACTTTTTAAGAAGATTACACCGTTGTTGGTTGCCGGAGATACTTCATATTTGTTTCTGAGGATCTTTATGTTTTGTAATCGCTGTAGAGGCATCGCGAACACTGCCAGTGGTTTGGTGCTTTTGCACAGTCATTCGTACCGTTTTGCTCATCACATTTTAATCTGTGGCCGATTGCTCGATTGTATCTATCTACCTATCTATTAAGCGGTAAGTTTATCTATCTATCTAGTGATTAGAATCTTTAATAAAAACAAATCATAGTCTTGGAATTTGCAATGCCTTCGTCCAGCTTCATCAAAGAACACATTAACTCACCATGTGAACCAAAAGACAGGAATAACGACGCAGTTGAAAAGGTATGCCGAAATACATGTCTGCATAAGGACACATAAACTGATAACGGGCCGTAAATAGACTGATCAAGAATATACAGGATATACATCACGAACCCAAAGACTTCAGAAAGACAAATATTTGGTTCAGAAAGTGAAGAACCACAATAGTAATTTACTAACACTACACAAAATAACACGACATTAATATATGATCCTTTCCATCAAACAACATATGTCTGTGTAATAACGATCATGTAATATAAGTTTGTTTAGTACCATTACATAATTTTTTGAAGAACGGATCAAGTTAGTCTAGTAGTTTTTGTACATGACTCACATTAATCTGAGCTCCAATATTTTTTTTTTACTTACAACAGTGAACGTTTTACAAGAATACATAATACTCGTACGCACATGTTTTAGTTTCTTTCACTTTTTTCCCAATCAATTTAACGTTACGTTTAACACCTGGTAAAGCTGGGTACATCTGCTTTTATACATATATTTCTCATTTATCGATAAGTTATTTTAGATAAATAAGTTTTATCAGGCATATGTTTGATCGAACTACGGCTTATAAGCCTTGCGAACTACACGAAAGTTTGAACAAAAATATATTGTATTCAAATATCTTTGGAAAATTATGAGAATTTTATAAAAATATTTAATTAGAAAAATATATTTTTAAAGGTAAGAATGGAAACATGGCTACATTGTCTGGAATTATTACTGGATAAATAATTATCCTTTGCGTTTTATTCTATGGCAAATTTTCTTTTCCTTGGAAATTAATTCGACGTGTCAAAATCAGATAATTGCATGAGACATAGGAATCTGAGTGACACTGTCGGAAAATGATTATTTGAACAATGTATATTAGAAGATAGTCATCGTATATCGGTTAGGCTTGATTAAAAACTTAATATTTATAAAGCAATTCTAACCAGTACTGACTATTCATTGCAAGTCACTAACTAGTCGAGAAACGGGTCGTTCTTGTTGCCTAAGTTAATATATTAAGACACTTGAGACTACACACACTGGCTTTTTATACAGGTATAAAGCATGCCACTCTCTCATGAATGCTATAATAAAAGTTATAGACAGTCGTTCAATCCATTTAAGAGAAATACGATTTACTTTATGTCTGATTTCTTTACTGAAGTTAACGTCTCGGTTTTCGTCGTCAAATAAGAATATCGATTAGATAGATAGACACGTCTACCAACTTGATCTGCATCCTCAGGTATTCTGAACTGGTTAAATAGTATGAAAACCAATATGAATAACAAAAAAAACACATTTAATTACATTTATAACTGCTAATTAAGATTAATAATAATAATAATAATAATAATAATAACGCTATTAGAAAATACAAGAAACGGTAACTGAAGACTCTGTGGGCAACTACACGGAACAATAACAACAAAATGTAAAACATTGATACTCGGGGTGATCGGATTTTTAATTGTCTGTCAACTGTTTCACGAGGTTTGAAAATAGTTGGCTGAGCAGAAGAAAAATTATCTGCTATTTAACTATTTATATAGCAAACTAGTGCGAAACGAATACAAGAGCAGACACGATCAAGTGGGGAAGGCAATAAAATAATAATTATGCAAACAACTTCATCGTGAACACCCTGGCAAATGATACCAGCGGAAATCACCATCAGCACTTTAAACTGTTCTGGTTTAAATGTTAAAAGAAGAACTAGAAGGCTTGGAAACAGTGAAAAATGAAATATATATTAATAGAAGAGAGTGAAACGCATATTGCGTGGTCGGAATCCGTTTAACTGGAAAGACAAAGTAAGGTTACGACCCACACTTCTTTGAGTGTAAGGTCTAGGCTACCTGAAGCAGAAACTGAGTACCGGAAGTGACGTCAGGAAGAGTAAACCGTCAGAATCTGTAGGGGCAAGCCTACACAATTCTCCCAAGCTTTTTCTTCATAAAATTTAATATCGTTTACGTTTAGGTTGCATCGTTAGTGCATTCGTGACTTTCCTTTTCCAAACCGGACGTCGATGTTCCATGTTGGGTATGGTCGAGATCGAATGTTTCGAAAATGGACTCGACGATTCTTCCCCAAACGGTGGTGTTTCGCTTGTGTTTCGTCCCAGCGAGATCTTAATTGGTTCTGGCGGCGTTTATGGTTATGTCTCAGTTCTATCACGATATATACTGTGTATCTGAGTCTCTTACTTATCTTACCCACATCCCAGAATCAGCTGTTATTCTTGTAACAGTTAACGAAAAATTTCTCAAGATAAAGCACTCCCTGCTTACGCAAATAATCACTTGTTGTTTTGTCTGGTTTGGTAAGAGTTTTTCAAAGACGGATCTGACCTTCCGTGCGAACATTGTTTCCGCCGGTGATTCCGCTGTTGGAGTATTAGGTTTAAGTTTAATTTTACACAGGATTAAAAACTGGTTGAGGGCTTCTTGGCAGTCCTCATAACACATATATCATAATGTTTCTTGTGTTTCATCATTTTTGACGAGATTATTTGACACAGTTACGATTGACACCTAAAGTATTATCCGTGCCTCAGACTTTATCAGATATCATTATCTGCTGCTCAATTATTCACTTCTCGCATTTTACCTTTTCGTGTCACAAGTTGGTTTAACCTAATCATTAAGCAAATGCAGTTCTATCTAGTTCGAGCACTGTTTATTAACTCTAATTTTCGCTAAATTCTGATGAATAGGTTACTTTGCATACCCTGGAAATTTGATCCATCGTTGTAATTCTGTGGACAACTTTCGTAATATACATCCTTTATCTGTAAAACAGAGAACTGTGAGCACCCTAAATATTTAGTATGCATTATTTCTGCCATTACTGCAATACAAACGTATGCGCCCTATCGCCATAAATATTGTCAATTAAAAAGACTGGTCTTCTTTATATAAATATAATTCTCTACTTATATGATCCAACTACGTCCAAGGATGGATACTGTTGCCACATATGGTTAGGAGTTGCTAGAGTGCATTATCCTGCCTTGACAGAGTTAAAAATAAACTGGTGAATGCCGTTTTTTATTTCTTACAACCTCCTTCCCACGGAAGCGACGTTGCAAGCCTGTCTTGCTTTATTGTTATTTTCATGACAAGTGCCTGTCTGAGCGCTAATCTCTGGTTTCCCATCGGAATACCTTCACGAAAAACTCATCTAGCTAAAAGCACTATGAATAATTTTGACAAGTTTTTTTTGGGGGCGAAACCTAAACGTAGATTCCCTGAACAACTATGACGTTTGTTTGCTTTCCAGCTGACTTCAATTTACTCATCTCCAAATCCAACTTAAAGAATTTCCTAGGTAGCCGTGCCCTTAAGTTATTTAATTTACAAATGCCCAGTATTGTCCTATTGAATAGGGTTTACTCATTAACTCTTATTCTCGAGTGGCCTCTGGGCTTTGACAAGTGGTGTCACCTATATAAAAAAGGTGCCCTACCTGACTGCAACAAAGCCTTGCTTGTTTTTCAAAATTAAAACTACTTCCTATTTCAATATTTAGGTGTTTCGTTTTTATCTGAATCTACGTAGTAAAAACAGGCAAACAAAATGATCAGACACGCTGAAAAACCTCAAAAATAAAACAAATTTATTTATAAGTTGCTCAGCATAGCCCGTCTTTAAAATAAACGCTTATTTCGGTTTTATATTTTAAAAAATATACAATATTTTCATATTAAAAAAATCATTTATCACAATAGCAGGATTAATAGTCAGTAATAAACGACCTATGAGCTTAGAACAAAATTACTGCTCTTCATAGAATAAAGTCAATTTTTTGTAGTAAATTTTAGTACTTTCTTGTAAAAGTATGTTCAAGTCAAAATGGTTTATTCGAAGTTTCTCTTTAAAACAAAACAAATTACTACATTAAAATAAGTTTGAAACAATACCCCTTATCATAATGCACAACCGACCTGCATAGGTAAAACATTTGTATGCAAGAATAAAACAACATTGACAATCATGGATCCCACAAAACAAGAAAAACTAACTGACAGGACAGAAGAAAATAAGAAAGTGAGCAGACAAGAAGAACATACTTTCATTAGCAGTTTCTTACGCCCCTTATTTTCGACTGCGTTTTTTTCCGTTGTAACGTTTATCTTTTTATTTTATATTTATATTGACCCGTTTATGTAAAAAGCCAAGCTCACGGCAGCCAATATATATATATATATATATATGTATATATATATATACACATATATATACACACACACACACACACATATATATATATCTGTGTATGTGTGTATGTGTGACGTTGCCGGTACATAAAAACAAGAGGACAGAAATAAATATAACGCTGCCATCTGCCCAATTAGCCTAGAAGCGTTTTTCTTACTTCTAGGCCCAGTCAGTTCAATTAGCCTAGAAGCGTTCTTCTTACATGCTAGGCCCAGTCAGTTCAGTCACGTCTTCGATTTCAGACGCCCATTCTTTTCGACGCCCACTTTGCTTCTGCCCCGACCACATGGTGCTTTTTTCTCTCCTTTTTTCTTTCCTCTTCTCGCGCACACTTACACATTTGCATATCCCCTTTTTACGACTAGGATCAGGAACATTAATTTTACTAGGTTTATTTAGAGAATTCAAATAGAGATTAATACTTAGTATTATTTTTTTTACAGGAGAGATTTATTCGATTAGTTGTTTTAGTTTGTGATATTATGGTTTATCTTTTATTTTGTGATATTATGGGTTATCTCGAGTATTACACCAGTAAAAATCTATTTGTTATTTACAAAAACTGATTTACTTCCGCCTCACGCAGGCAGCATCGGGTAGCCTCGACTGTTTTAAAATAGACTTTGTTTCAGAAAGGACCTTAATTGTTATATCTTTCCTTGTTCAAATCTGATTCGTAATGCATTTAAACTTTCGCCATCACATGACATTAATAACCTTTTCCGACATCATGAACCCAGGTTGGAAAGTCAAATCTCTACCACGTATAATTGATTGGCAACCCAATCAATAATACTCGATATTAGGATTTGAAAAGCCTTCGTGTTTCAATCAATCCGTTAATGTTTATACTTAACAATAAAGAGATGTCCCTTAATTTGAGATTGTTTATGAACTTTAGTCTATATTCAATAGTAATTCACTTAATGATGTTAACTATCTTACACCAAAGATGACAGGTGTCAGTATTTACTGTGATCAATTTGACCCTGTCCAAGAAATCTTACATTTAAACGTGTTCCACACTAAAGTGATACTCTCTCACTTCATTCTAATGATTAAAATCACAATTGTACTTTCCAGAATTCGCAACGAAAATTCGTCTTATTTTCTAGTAAAATGCAGTTATTATATTATATTGGTTTAATAGTACTAAGTGCCCCCTAGCATTTCCCGGTCATAAAGTACGTTTAAATAATGTATTTTAATTTATAAAATTCAGTATTTATTAAAGAGCAAATTTTCTATTAATTATGATACTATACCCGAAGTCTAACATTTACTGGTCGTAAGATACACTTTAATATGGTATTATAATTCATACAGATTACGTATTTATTATTATTTAGAAAATTCTCAAATGATTATTATATTGTACCCAATACATGGTAGTGATTTAAAAAGTTAAAGAAATAAAATAAGAAATAAAATATGACTTTAGTGCTATTAATTACCATCGAAAAATATATTGATTTCTTGCAGTATTCGTTTACATATGAATTAAGTCTATTACACCTATATAAACTTTGAAAAATAACGTTATTATACACGTAAATGTATATTTGCGCAGGTGCAGAAATAGCCCGTGTAGTTGTCTTACATCTTCGTATTTTTAAGTTTTTTTTTTCAATTTGGACAGTTAGCATAAATTTTCCCGCCTAAATACCAAATCTTCTATGTATGAAGAAAAGAATTTTAAAGACTAATTTGTAGAGACGATTTCACACACAGGACGACAGACAAGATCATTTATGGGTAAATATAGAAATTGATATATGAGGAGATTCAAATTAAATAAACTCCAGTGGCAGGTATAAATATTTCTTTTATCCTTTTTACTCAGTTTGGCATGCGAGTAACCCGTCTTTTAATCTAATTTCGAAATGAATTTCGCTGAGCCAATTGAGGCTAATATATCATGTATAGCCGATAATGCTCGGGCATACTTCTTGGTGATTTTATTAAGAGCCATAAAATCTACAGAAAATATCTTACCACCAACCGTTTGCCATGATAACCATCGTGAAACACTATGGGGTATTAGACCGTTCAATTATCCCCGACCGCATGATTTTGTATTATTCTATTATTTTTCTTTGTTTTAGCATTGTTTGATACTGGCATCTTTGCATTGGTTCATGCGTTTCAGTATCAACACGCATCAAGCCATTTCGTATCGAACACAATCCTTATTGCGTTTACCCAACCTATCGATGTCACTTAAACTGCTT
Source organism: Euprymna scolopes (assembly GCF_053919585.1). Taxonomy (NCBI): domain Eukaryota; kingdom Metazoa; phylum Mollusca; class Cephalopoda; order Sepiida; family Sepiolidae; genus Euprymna; species Euprymna scolopes. Next base: position 168,743,577 of record NC_136488.1, on the reverse strand, counting down.
AACTCTGATTTCACAATTACACGCGCAGGTATTATTATAGTGTTTTCTATAGTCTCGCGAGACAGAAAGAAGACCATTTAACTTAATAGTTCCTATAACGTGTTTATGTATTTGTTGTAATGTGTCATTTTTATTGAATGTATTTCATCTATTTAGTAATTGAATCTGCTCATTGTTTCGTAGTTCAGTAGAACTACGCATTAACACTTTTATTTTCTCCATAAATATTCATTTCCTCAGTAGGTCTGGCACATGTCCATGTCTCTTAATAATTAGTTTATTACAAATTTTGTGTCTACTTATGCATCATGTTGCTCGATTTAGTAACTTATTCCTTCAAATTAATAAACTCTCTTCGTCTATCGATTACAGACAAATTAATTTGTCTGTAATCGATAAATTTTACAATATTTTAAAATCATATTTAAAAGAAACAATGACTAAGGTTACTAGAAATAATCTATAAATCTCAGTTCTTAATCCTATATTATCATTTTGATATTTGTTATTTTGTATTTCTATAATGTTCTATGTTTACGTTATATATAAAGTAGAAAGAGCATGGTTGCTGTTAATAGATGCCAGATGGTAACTCACAGTTTACAATTTTATTGTAGAACAAATACAAAATGAATTAAAATGGAATTAGAATTAAAATGATACACAGCAAGTACTCTGCTGTATAAGGTTTATGGCCGTGTCTCTTTATTTCCAAATATACATGCATCCGCATTGTTGGAAGATTATGTATTACAATAAAATACTTATATATTACATATTACGTAATACACCCTTACGAAAATGATTTGTCAAACTGTCCTTAAATAGAGATGATATCTTTGGATATATTAACAACTGTGATTATACTATGAAGGAATCGTTTACTGGAGAGAGTATCTGGGGTTGTCTATGACGTTGGGACGTCTCTTAATAGTTATTATTTCCTAGGCACCGCAACCAGCTCCACAAGCAATGATCGATATTAAATAGACAATAAAATGCCCCTTATATCAAATGGTTGATACAACGTCGACTATGTCTGCTTAATTGTTTTTGTCCTCGGTGTTGTTAGGCGTAATTACTGACCGTTTGAACTTGTCGTTAACTGCGAAGTGTATCTTGTCTTTTGTTTTATTGGCACGTTCCTGAAACAGTTGCTATCTCCTTGCCACGTAAAAAAATGAAAAACTATTATTTACTGATGAGAGTATCTCGGTTTGTTCATGTCGTGGTGTGGGGATGTCTTTGGTACAGTTAATACATCCTGTTCTCGTCGCCGGGAAAAAATTACGTTGTTTGTCCCCGTTATGGAACTACTGTTATCTCCTGACTACGGAAACCAACTCGCTGGGTGTGAATCGCAACAACTGATACGCACATCCCCATTAAATCAAGTATTTGATACGACGTCGGCTTGCATAAAAAGCGTGAAACTTACTTCAACAGTTAACGAGTATTTTATAGGAACTCGAGTGTTGAGGCAAGTGACACCTTGCCTTCAGTGTCCCGATTTTATGCAAAGGATCAGATCTAAGGTTGTATATATCTATATATCTATAGAAGTGAAAGTGTCTGTCTGTGTGTCTGCCTGTACATTTCCCTACGCAATAACTCTGTCAATTTTCATGGTAGTGAAATTTGGGAAAATCTTTGTGATTGGTTTTCAGCCAGAAATTTCGCTGTCAAGGAGTCAAAGTTCAACGATTTTACCTTTGAGAACTCTACCAAACTCTTCCGCCAATTTTGTGTCTAAACATTTGAGATTTTAGATATAGGTTCCTTGGACATGGATCTAACTTAATAAATTGATGTAAGCCTTATACAATAAATGTTAAGAAGTCATAATAGGAGTCAAAGTTAAAAAAAATAACCTCTGCGGTCTCTACCAAACTACTCAGACAATTTCTGGTTTAACCATTTAAAAATTTAAATAAAGGGCATTCAGAGATAGGGCAAGCTTTTACATCGGTTTGGGTCGAAAATTTGATCTACCAATATGAAAATGTATGCATGCATGTTTGCATGTCTGCTTACAACCTTTGACAGAGGCGATGGATTTTCTCAAGATCTGTATCATTTGAAGCTCGACCCTTCAGACGACAAATACCGAAAAATTGGCTGAAATATTAATGTCTTCACCCTCAACTGGGATCGGGTAGCTTTTTTCGCGGATATTTTCGAAAGTAATCCCCTCTTCGATTGCCTAGCATTAATTTAAACTAACGTTACTTCTGGTTTTACGGTGGTCGTACCAGCAAAGACGTCACGTTTTTCAGCCGTTCTTTTCCTCCTTCACGGTACGAGTTCGAGTCTGCCTTCCTACTACCACTTTTTTTTGTTTTGCTCAACATACACCTCCAAACATTAAGGCAACGTCGGGCTGAAATGCTAGTGTATATATATATATATATATATATATATATATTTATATTTCGACGTATGTATGAATGTGGGTGCATACATTATACATAGAATGTTAAATATGAATACACTGATCAAAGTATATAAGCATTTTATTAAATAGATATAAATAAATTATTTCTTATCTGACGGCCATTCTAGTATAACTATTTTATAGTAACCTCCATTTCCATCCTTATTGTTTTCTGTTTCTTCTATGTATCTGTCTGTTACTATTATGTCTGCCAGGAAGTAAGCTACGCTTTAATCTGTCTTTTACCCATTTCCAACGCCCTTTTTTTCTCCCATTTCTTTCTTTTTTTGTTGATGAAGCTATTTTTTATTTCCCTTGGTATCGATCATTTTGTTTTCCCTGGAGATACTAGCTATGAAATAAGTTACTTCCAATCACCCTTCTATGGGTGGTTATTTCAATATATCTGGTACGGGTTGCACTAGTCTATTTTGAAGAAAGAAAAAAAAAAGAAATGATTGCACATTCAAGCTTAAAACTAGTCGTTCAAAAGAGCTATTATGACTGAAGGTAATTTTCAAGACCGTCTTGGGATAAAAGTAAAGTTGTAGGCACTGACAGCTCATAAGAAAGACATTCATTCCGAATCGTTCATAAAACTACTTTAAAAGACATAAGCTAAATATAAAGAGCATCATTGGTTGTTCCTGAATGGAATGAGGGCGTAATTTATTTCTAATGACTTTTAAATACATGAAGGACACTTCACAAACTGTAAAATCAATTATCTCACTTTCTTTTCAGTCATTCACGCACAAAGAAGACAAGCAAATAGTGGTCTTTATTTATTCAAATATTATAAGCTACATATGTACATACATATTTCATCTGTAGTCTTTTCGAAAGATGGAGTAATAACGCCTAGATAAAAGTCTCTTTGGTGTGTGGTTACTACTTCCTATTTATTACATTATGTGATCAGTAATTCAAGAGTTAATTGGTAAAATGTTTGCAAATAGATATACATACCTACATAGTCTACTTGTTTATTTATAAAGATATAATATCTGTCAATCAATCTGCGTCAAGCTCGCTGTGACATTTACAACAGTAAAACCAAATCTTTAAAAATCATTATAACCAAAATATTGCTCGTTTTTTATGCATTATTCTTTTTTCAAAGTAAACCAATTGACACAATATTAGTGCCATTCTTATAGAATTTAATAACAAAGAATTATATCCGAGGATATTAGAAAAATTGCTGTGATATCCATGTAGGTTTACATAAAAACGATAACATTTGTCAGGTGTCTTGTAGAGAACGCTACAGCATAAGTGAACTAATTAATGATCATTTATAATTGAATTATACAATATGTTATATCACTTGATAATCTTATACGTGTACACTTTAAATATTATATCTATCTACATATATGTTATACCGGCCTTTCTATGCATAATAGAAAATTACACAGCCCCCTATATATATAGTGCCAGTAATGTCTACACCGGTGAGAAGGAGCGATAGTACTCCACTGCCTAGCCGAGCGCTAGTCACTTGTACCCGTATTCCAACCTTTGTACTTGTGATGTTAATACACTTCGTTTGTTAAACCAACCTCGACTTGATTTTCTTCTTTTACTATTGTGTTACGACACAACATATTCCCAACGACGGAATCGAAATGACATCACTGAAAACAATTACCAAAAGTGATTGAAATACAAGGATTCGCGAGATTTTTATGGCAAAACAGCTTCGTCGTTTCAAACAGATATTTGGATGCTCAAGGATTAACAGCGAATTTATTACTAAAATAGTAATGTGACGATGTAATATGAAAAAAAATGAAGACTTGCTGTCAAAAACCCTTTATTTACTTCAGTCCGCAAGTACCCGTGGCGCAGTGCTTAGAGTACTGGGAAGAATCAATTATAAAAGTGATACACTTCTGAAGGTTGAAGGAGAACGCGAATAATATGGTCAATTATTAAAATAATTCAAAAGATTGACACGTGTGTTTCGAAAAAGAAAAAAAGAAAAAAATGTTTAGTGTTTTTTTTTTGCACAATAAACCAGTTTTCTTCACGGTAAGAGTCTTTTTCTTTGAATGACTTGTTCAGATTTACTATCACAAATTCTAGTCGTTATTTATGATATTTGAACAAACACGTTTGACTATTTCATAGTAAAACGACAATTAAATTTAACAAGAGAAGGAGAAACGGACTGTGAAAGAAAGAAAGAATATATATTCGTAAGCATTAGTGCTTATGAAAGACCTGGTAAATAATCAAGTCATATTGTGCAAAACATAGAGGTTAAAAATAAAATAAATGATTTTCCCATACAAAAAAGCAGACTCGCTAAAAAGCGAAGGATTTTATTGTTTGCTACGTAAAATCACTTGCAAGTAAAATAAAAGAAGTTGTTTTTATTTTACAAATGTTATTTCGACGGATTTTTTTTACAAGAACTATCGCGTACAACAAATTAAATTTCCAAGAGTACTCGTTTCTTAACTGTTATGTTTCAAACAAAAGAATTGAGGTAAGAAAAGCTGGAAGGACTTTTTGCTCATAAAATAATATTGAAAAAACTGTTTTGTTTTGTTATTTTTGAATTTCAAGTGTAAACGTGTTTCGTAAATTTAATTCATAACGATGGACGCCGAGTTCAGAGTGTCTCTTTGGCAATTAATTAAATTTCAAACAGAACAAAATATCGCCTTGCAACAAGGATAATTGAAAGTGAAGAGGAATTTAAAAAAATTCAAGCAGAACAAATCTCACTCGGCAACAGACAACTTGAAAGTGAGGAGAAACTTAAAAAAGAGCTGTTGCAACAACAGAAAGATTTCGAAAAACTCTTGATGAAAACATAGGAAGAACAAAGGAAAATGCTTGAAGCAACACAGTTAACGAAAGCAAACGAGAATCATAACGCATTCTCGCAGACGGCTCTGTGGAACGTCATTGAAAACTTCAATTATAACCCAGAAGAAGATGTCACTTTTGCCCATTTCTATAGGAGATATGAAGATATTTTGTATCGGATTGCGATACATGGACAGACGCTTAAATCCTAGAAAATTGGGAACAGCCGAACATACAAAGTTCATTAATTTTATTCTCCCAAAAAAGGCCAGTGAGTTGAACTTCCAAGAGTCAGTTACGCTATTAACAGAACTGTTTTCTACAAAAACATGACTTTTTCAAAGGAGATATTAGTGTATGAATGTCACTAGAAAAGAGGAAGACGACTACACTACTTATGCAAGTATGGTGAACATGCATTGTGACGACTTTAAACTGGAGGAATTATCATCAGATAATTTTAAATGTTTAATTTTTGTGCAAGGGCTGGTTTAAAATAAAGACGCTGAAATCAGGTGTCGTGTTTTAAATAAACTTGGAAAAGATCCGAATTTAAAACTACAAAGCTTAGCGGAAGAATTTGAACGGTCTGTTGCGTTGAAACAGAACAGTCGTGACATAGAGGGAAGTGGCGTATCGCACATTAAAAAGATCCATCAGACGACAAACGACTTCAAAAAGATAACCAGAGGAGAAAACACGGAAAAGATCCACTTGGACCGTGTTGTAGATGTGGAGATAAACATTGGTACAATGAGTGTCCCTTCAAATTTAAACAATGTGACATATGCTACCAGAAAGGACATTGTAGGAAAAAAATCTGGTAGAAAGAAGACATCCATTAAACTCACAAAAAATTGAACCTGAGGAATGAAATATCCGGAAATATGTGCAGGTTAAAATATTTAAAAAGAAAGTAAGACTACAGCTTGATAGTGGGTGTAACATTTCAATCATTAATGTACATACATGGACAAAGTTTGGGATACGTGCTATGATTAAATCACATAAAACGGCGAGAAGCGTCAGTGGTGAAAAAATCATTTTCAAAGGAGAATTTTTGACGAATATTTCTTTTCAGAATAAGACCGAAAAAGCCAAATATTTTGTTATGCGGAAATCAAATAACCTCTTTGGAACTGATCTGTGCGAAAAGTTTAGAATATGGGATCTGCCTTTAAGCTCTTTTTGCCAGAAAGTTGAGGATTCGAATGTGGAGGCAGAAAAACTGAAGGAAGAATTAAAAAAATATTTCCAAACATATTTTCAGGCGGTCTTGAAATTCACTTTGCAGGACGGCTAGAGGGGTTCTATTATCTCATTGTTGTAGATAGCCGATCTAAGTGGCCCGAAGTACTAAAATGAACGAAACCCACATCGGAGGCAACTATTAATTTCCTGTATGAATTATTCGCTAGGTTTGGGGGTAGTATACTGCATTGTCACAAAAAATGGAACGCAATTCACGTCTATTGAATTTAAATACTTTTGTGACGATCATCTAATCGAGCATATAACCATTCAGCGATACCACCCGAGAAGTAACGGGGAAGCGGAGAAATTCGTTGATACATTCAAGAGAGGTTGTAAAAAGCCAGTGGATCACTGATGAATAAGTTAATCCAACAGTTACTACAGGTTTAAAGGGTCACGTCAAATGCAAACATCGAAATGACGAAGACACCTGAGGTCATGTTTGGACGCAAGGTTAGATCGATTTTCCACAAGTCGTTACCAAACCAGGATAGGACAAACCTAAAAAAAAAAAAAAAAACGATAACAAAAGAAAAAACGGTGTTAAGTTGGCGAAAGGGTCTTCTACAACATTCAGAAAAAAAATAAGACTTTCTGGGAGTCCAGCGTTGTTGATAAACAAATAGGCAACATTGATTAAGCGACCAGATTTCGTGCACAAACGTCACATTAATCAAATAGGGAAATGATACATATATATATATGGTATCAGTAATGTCTACACCGGTGATAAAGAGAGACCGTACCATACTGCCTAGCTGAGCGCTTGTCAGTTATACCCGTATTACTACCTTTGTACCTGTGATGTTAATACACTTCGTTTGTTAAACCACTTTTGACTTGATTTTCTTCTTTCACTATTGTGTTACAACACAACAATATATATATATATATATATATATATATATATATACATATGTGTGTGTGTATATTTTTTACAATTAAATACAACTTTGTCTTTGTGTGTGTATGTATGAGTTCGTTCCACATAGGTATCCAAACGTCTGCGCTTATCTATTGCAAGTTTCACACAAAGGTAATGTATATGTCTGGCAGTGTTCTTAGATATGTTATTTTACAGGGATCCACGATTCTTTCTTTCATTGTATCTTAGTAGGTAGAAATGTTCTATGACTTTTACAATCATGGAATACTTCTAAAATTGCATTACAGTACAAGTCTATTTTTTTTTGTTGACCATTTCTTCCTCCTTTTTAGTTTATGCTATTATTTTCTATGTAATTACTCCGAATTCTTTTGGGACCTGGTTTGTGAAATGGATACTTACATGTTTGGCGTTTGTTATATTTATTGTTTTCTAAGATTAAAATAGTCAACATTCAAAGGATGAGGACTGATTCTCCATTGCTAACGACCGAGGTTGGCCCTGCCGGTCTTTCTTCTGAGCCCACTCATTACGTATTATTTATTTAGGGCATGTTCATATTGTGATGTTTGTAGAAACACTAAGCACAGAATTGTTTTACCTGTAATTCTTTCCCAGGAATAGAGCTACGTCTCACATAGATGTGAGGCAACGTGCACTACCACACATACATAAAAGCCATGGAGATACACACACAGTACAAAAATAACCTAAATATCGTACTGCGTATGTTCTCATGAAATCTATCTTGGCTCTATTTAAAGATGTGTACTTCTTTCAAATAAAATTAATAATTTTGCATGGAAATGGGTTCCAGTTTCGTACCTGTTTATCGGACATTCATTCTTGTTCACGGGGTTTTGAAGGACTGTTCTGTTTGAATTAATCCCGGAGTAAACGAGTGAGATCGATATTTTTCCTTGGCTTATTTATATTCGATCGTATTTGGTCGAAGTATCCACTCATTTATTCTTTCTCTTCAAGTATATATCTCGCGTATCTATCACTTTCTTTCTGACTCTCTTTCTCTCTCTCTGTCTCTCTCTCTCTCTCTATATATATATATGTATATATATATATATATATTTAAATATATTTTTATATATACATATATAAATATACGTATATATATATATTTCTAACAAGAAAGATCAAGCGTAAAGTTACATAGGGACTTTATTACATTCTCAATTCAACGTGAGTTACAAACAGAGAAATAAGCCATGTAATTTCGAAGCTAAATGCTTCTCGTCAAAAGAAGAGAAAAAGCCGGCATTATACAAAATTTAATGTAAAAAGACAACACTGACTAGGAAAACATTCAGATTAGTAATGCAGAAATTTTTGAAATTAGAACTGGATAAAACTATTTTGTAGACCATAACCGTGGCTGGAAACTTCGTTGAGTTGCACCGTCAAGTGTTAAACCGTCCAGATCATCATTTTGAGGATGCTAACAATGTTCCTGTCGTCATAACTTTGATTGGTAGAGAGCATGAATTATAAAGCGGCGCATCTCCGATCTCACTCGTTGAGCAGACATGATAGAAAGCTCCTGGCTAACTAGTAGACTGACTACGATAACAAAAAAAGAAAACCGGTGTTCATCAAATGAAAGCTGAACAATGTGATTTTCTAGGGCGACAATTTTATCTTTTACCCTGTAGAATCATTATTTAATCGAGTTAACCTGAGAGCGGATAAAATAACATAATTCATTATTCATCCACCTGGTTTTGGATACATAGGTTAACGGGAAAAACAAATTTATAATAGTCTTAAATCACATTGTTATTCATCCGATTCGTGAACGGATCTACTTCGAGTCGAACAAGGAACGCTGCAGTAAATATGATTTGTTAAAGACGATTATCGTTATATTACGTTTCTGAATTTTTGAGATAAGGATTGGTCATGTGTATTATTATTCAGCAGACAATTGGTCTCATCTTGAGTGTGATTTTCACAACGTTTCGGTCGATATAACCTCTGACCTTCTTCAGGTGTATCTTGTCGAACTCGGGAATGTTTCTGTCGAACTCGGGAATTTTGGACGGAATTTCAAACGGAACCCTTTATTTACTTCAGTCCGCAAGTACCCGTGGCGCAGTGCTTAGAGTACTGGAAAAAATCAATTATAAAAGTGATATTCTCCTGAAAGTTGAAGGTTCAATCCTCAGTGTGGGCAACCGAAATATACATTTGCGAACTACTTAGGACCTCTATCCAGTCATGGCTGACGGAACCAGAGCACGCTACCCCCGTGAAGTAAATAAAGTGTTCCGCTCGAAATTTCGTCCGAATTCCCGAGTTCGCCAAAATACAACTGAAGAAGGTCCGAGATATCGACAGAAACATAGTGAAAATCAAACTCAAGATGAGAACAGTAGTCCGATGAATAATAATACAATTATAGTTATATATTGTATAATTATATTTACGTTAGATTTTTTGACCTAACGGGGTTAAATCAATTTATTGTAAGGAAAACATGTTAAAATCAGTTAAAACAAAAAATATTGTTGACCGTGTGTATGCAGTGATTTCTAATATCAGACTTAAGCAGGCAGCAATAAAAAAGGTAAGCAGGGTAATGGTTTGAAACCGGGAGCCACAAATTGTAGTTTCTTTTTAAATAGATAAATACCATAATTTAATGCAATACACTAAATAAAACAACAAGTTCATTGATAACAAGTAGTCATTTTATCAAGGCTTTTTATCAGATGCTATACTTCCCCATTTCTGTCCCCGATCAGTAGAAGGAGAAATCCTTCATGACTGAGACAATTTTTTCCTATCCACAGTGCCCATTCAAGAGGAGCTGGATTTTCCCCTACCATAAAAACCGACCTTATTCATAACTCTGACCACATGGGGAGGTACATAAATAGGTACGATATCTCAATTATCTTAATTATTTTACTTTAAGAAAAATTGTCACGCACAATGCTGCCAATACTAACTTGTTTCCTTCAATAACTACAAGAAACCTTCTCTACCACCAATAACAATAACCAGAGATTGTTTCTCTGAAAGCACATCTTTTAAATTCCTCGGCCCAACGTTCACAGGAAACATGATTGGAACAATTACATTGAGAGCCTTGCGAAAACCGCTGCGAAAAAGGTGGGTTCTCTCTGCCGTGCTAGAAAGCTACTAATGCCCGAAAGTATCCTGTACCTCTATCAGGCCACGATTCGCCCATGTATGGAGTATTGTTGTCATATTTGAGCAGATGCATCTGCTACTAGTCTCTCGCTCCTACACAAGGTTCAAAAGAGAGTCGCCAACCTGATAGGTCCTGAATTGTCATCCAAGCTTCAACCTCTGTCCCATCGACGAAATGTAGCATCCCTCTGCCTGTTCTACAAGTACTTTAACGGTCAATGCTCCGACGAACTGCAAGCACTTGTATTTCCTCTATGTAAATACCCTCGACAAATCCGACAAACAGTAAAATCCCACCCCTTCAAAGTAGAAATCCTAGATGTAAGAGAGCCTTCTACTACAGTAGTTTCTTCCCCAGAACCGTTAGCCTTTGGAATTCCCTTCCGGGTTCCTGCTTCCCCAGTCGTACAGACATGCAGAAGTTCATGTGTTACGTGAACCGAAGTCTTGCTGCCCAACTCCCCACATAGTATCCCAGTAGCTTATGTCCCTAATAGTAGCCCCCTACATCAAAGTCGGATGTGCCTTGTTATGGGTGAAAATATAATGAAAAAAAAAAACATGCTAAGAATATATATATATATATATATATATATATATATATATATATATATATATATATATATATTGATAGATAGATAGAGAAAGAGAGATAGAGAGAGAGAGATGTTTATATCAAGAAACCGGTGTATTGTGGAGGCAAGGTAGGTTAAATACGACAGAATTTTCGTTTTTCAAATGTTCTGTTAATGTTCTCGATTTAAAGAGAATAACTTTTCGTTTCTGGTGATAAATTGTGCAACCGAGTGATTTCGCGTCAGCCATTTTTCTGTAACCGGTGACGATTCTTGATCTTCATTAGGAGTAATTTTACTGTTCATAAAGAGGTTTTTTTCGGTTTCATTAACATAGATAATTTCTTTATTTTCATATATTTTTACTATATATATAAAAGTGAAAGTGTATGTGTGTCTGTGTGTCTGTGTACATTTCTCTACGCAATGATTCTGTCAATTTTTAGTCTTAAGACTCGAAATTTAATATACAGGGTACTGAGATTTGGGAAAATCGATGTGATTGGTTTTTGGCCAAAAATTTGGCGATTAAGGGGTCAAAGTTCAACGATTTGACCTTGTAGAACTCTATCAAACTCCTCCGACAATTTTTGGTCTACGCACTACGTATTACATGATAAGGGCTGTCCCCTTTTCATGTAAGCATAAAAATAGAGAGATTACTTAAAATGAAAATAAAATGAGAGAAAGCAGAAATCGAACCTTGGATATAAATTTTAAAGAACAATAGGTTTAAATGGAATGTCCAGTAAATTGTTAATTCTGATGAAATAAATAATAAATAAACTATTCAATTGTTAGAAAGAATGTGGATAATAAAATATGGGTTAAATAAATTAGATATGTAGGTTGAATTCCTTTGTAAAAACATCAAGGAAAAATAGGTTATTGTGAAATCATAATATCGAGTACGTGCGACTCGCGCATGTGAGGACACGTGAATTTTGCTCACGAGGCCGGACATGCATGGATTTCTCAATATAGGAAATGAGAGTTAGTTAGTAAGAGAGACAGTCAGTGAGAAACTCAGAGAGGGTCTGGGAATTCGAACGTCTAGGAAGCGAGACGATCACTTTGAAACTAAAATGTGAAGCTTTGAATTCTTGATGATGAAAACCACGGCCGGTCGTGAAGAAATAAACCCATCATGTGTTTTGATAAAACGTCGTCTTGTGTTTGTGATTCTTACAAAAAGGTAAAGTGAAAATTGTATTATATGTCTATATATCTGTGTTATAAAATGTCATTACATACACGTCTCGACATCTCATATCCACAATGTGAATCTACATCTCATATGTACACTAAGACTGTCTGAACACTATCTCCTCACTAAGAGATTCCTCCATCAACACTTCCAAGTAATAATGAACATATATTTAATATATATGAATCGTCATAACACGAACACGGAACGAACAATCTCTCTCACAACATCCCTCTCTAGAACTCTCTCAACAGCATCACTTTTAATAAGACTCTCGCTTAACGACAAACACTCTAATAAGACTCTCGCTCAAAGACTGCGCTTATAATAAGACTCTCTCTGAATAAGACCCCTATATAACACTTGAAGTTTTACATATAGGATCCTTGGACGTTGATCTAACTTAATAACTTGATTTGAGACGAAAGCAATAAATTTTAAGGGGTCATAATAGGGGTCAAAGTTTTAAAAAAATTGACCTCTGCGGTCTCCACCAAATTAATCAGACAATTTCTGGTCTAAATATTTGAAATTTTACATAAAGAGTATTCAGAGATAGGGCAAGCATTTTCATCAGTTTGGGTCGAAAATTTTTAGTTACCAATATATAAATGTATGTATGTATGTCTGTTTGTATGTCTGCCTTAAACTTTCAATAGAGGCAACGGATTTTACCAAGATGAGTATCGTTTAAAAATTCCATCTTTCATACGATAAATATCGAAAAATTGGCAAAAACCATTAATATCTCCCCCTTCAACTAGGCACTTTTCTACAAGGGGGTCACCTTTTTCGCCGATATTTTTAAAGTTTTCCTCTCCTTGTGATTGTCTAGCCTCAATTTAAAAAAAAATGTCGCTTCCGGTTTGACGGTGGTCGTAACAGCAAAAACATTAGGTTTTACCCCGTCTTTTCCTCCTTTGCGGTACGGGTTCGAGCCTGCCTTTGCTACTACCACTTTTTTTTTTTGCTCAACATACACATCCAAACACCCGGGCAACGCCGGGCGCCCATGCTAGTATATATATATATATGTGTGTGTGTATATCTATGTATATGTATATATATACATATATATATCAATATACATATATATATATATGTGTGTGTGTGTGTGTGTGTGCGTATAAAGTGTGTCTATGTGTCTGTACTTATGGAGCATTAATAAATGGGACACAGCTAAAAATAACAACTAAAATCCACGTTTTCACTTCTATTAATGGATTGCATTTCCATATATCTAAGAAATGTGGAATTGATATGATATTTGTCAAGAAATCATAAATTAATGAACTGTTTTCTGTTGCTGTACTTTTTAGCGAGAAAATATTTATATAAGATATCTTTTTCTATTATTACTTCAGTACAATGAATGCCATCGTTCCATTCAATAGAAGCAGATTCTTATTTCTCCTTTAATGTTTTGCTTCACAAAAACCGTCTTCGATCATGATGGATTTGATTTGGTGTTATTCTTCAATTAATTATGCATTTTTAGTACATATACTTATTTTTACCGTTATTCAATTGTTATCATTTCTATGATATGTTTTATATAACGTACAAATCCTAGTTTTTACTTTACTGCTTTTTTCATCTCAAACAAGACATATTGCCATTTAAATGTAAGAGTCTTCTTTTTGAGACCAACTTTGCGATAATAATGTGTAGGGGATAAAGCAGTAAAGTATGTGTCTATATTACACTTAAATGCTTGGAAGTCATTACAGTAAGGAAAACAAGTATCTGGGAGGGAATTCCAAAGCTAAGTAGTTAGAAGACAAAAAAACTATTTAAATAGAAAGCTTTTCATTATCAGGGGATCTTTACTGTATAGGCGTGGACTGCTGCTGCTTATCGGGTAGGTCGCGGGGATTTATGTTGACGAGGTACGGTACGAGGGATTTGGCAGAGGGGGGCAACATACACTTATTTTGGATGTTACTCAGGTGCGATTTATCGGATGTGATAACCTTTGGTGGGCGTATCGTTTAAATATTACGTTTTAGTTAGTTTAGTACGGTTCAATTCTGACTTAGAATCAGTTCTGCACATAAGCGGCAAGAGAAATACAATTCTGACTTCTATAAGAATGCTACCTAATAATTGGTGACTGAGGAAAAACAATCGTTGATTAAAAATTGGCTTAGGGTCAAATTCCGTAAGGGTTGATGTAGATACCTATCAGTAATGAAATAAGCCGTAAATCTGTTACTATAAGGTCAAATATAAGAGAAAGGTGTTCAATATTCAATCCTTAAGTAAATATTTCGAACAATCACATTTTCTATATATTCATCTCGTTCCTTTCATGTTAACGAGTTTCAAAAACCAATAATAATAGTAATATTTGTATAAAAATAGTAAACGTTTAACCCTTTCCAAGAATATATATATATATGTATATATATATATATTAAATGAATTAGTCACACACACAGATATATATATATATATATATATATATATATATATATATTAGTCACACACAGATATATATATATATATTAAATGAATTAGTCACACACACACAGATATATATATATATATATATATATTAGTCACACACAGATATATATATATATATTAAATGAATTAGTAACACACACAGATATATATATATATATATATATATATATATATATATATATATATATATATATAAATAACTAATTCATTTAATCACATAAATTAATACACGAAAGTATAAATTTTATGCGAAAATGTTCATTATTTACTACCACAGTGGCCGGAATATTCCGCGTTTCATTCTTGTGAGTATTCGGTAGGCTTATATTTTCATAATTTACCATATATATATATATATATATATATATATATATATATATATATATATTGAGAGAGAGAGGGGGGAGGGGGAGAGATAGAGATAGATAGATAGATAGATATAAGAGCAAGTAGTTTATAAAACATGTTAAGATTAACACATTAAGATAAAACAGGGATCAGATTACTTTATAAATGTTAACTCTTCAATATTTATAATACACTTTAGTTTTGACATCTTTGATTATTTTGGTAAACTTAACTGTAATTCTTATTTTATTGTGTATATATATATATATATATATATATATATATATATATATATATATATATATATATAGTTCAAGACCATTTTACAAACTTTTAGGAGAGAAAGTTAAAGTCTTCATGAACTTTCACTATGCTTCATGACAGTCATGGCATATTTTTTCTCCTCCAAATTTGAAAATGGTCTTAAAACTTTATTATTTCTGTATTTTAATTTTTCTATCCTGATGAGATCATATATGAATGCAAATAGTCTGCATATCGTAGCAAAATATGACTGTATTTACATAAAGTATATATGTATATGTATATGTATATATATATATATATATATATATATATATATATATATAAGCAAACAGTTGATAAAACATGTTAAAAACACTTTGAAAAAGAGTTAAAAACATATATAATCTGAAAAGGAAACACTTGATAAGTGGATAGTCCTAAATCCGCGGAGTTTCGAAGAAATACTTTCCTTCTCATCAGAGGGTAGGAATTAGCAAAATCCGGTATCGGATTTTGTACACAAAAGTATTTGATGAAACAAGTAAGTCAACGATCTTATTTGATAACAAAAGGGTATATGGTGAAGAAAAAGGTGATTACACGTGAATGGATAGTCTGGTGAAAGATAAATAATCCTAATGACGGTAAAATCCAAAAATATAACTCCAAGAAAGATAATTCAGTTTCCATTTGCACAAGTAAATCCAAGGAAATCACGTAATTGGAAGATGGTCCAAAATAATCCAAAAGGCCGAAATCCATGGAATAATTCACAAATATGCACAAAGAAAACGAAAGGGGAACATTCCAATAATATTAATAAATGAAAAATAAGATATATTATGAGCTCTATCTCCTATTTGGTTTTAACGAGCTTTTACATCTGGTTGAGATTACTTTATAAATATTAATTCTTTAATATTTATAATATACTTTAGTTTTACCACCTTGGATCATTTTGGTTAATTTAATTGTAATTTATATATATATATATATATATATATATATATATATATATATATATATATATATAGGTGTTGGAACGAATAATCAGAATCTGACACAGGAATCAGAAAAATCAGTATTTTAGGGTATCGGATTCATTGACGGAAGCAGAAAAAATTGAGTCTATATGCAAAAATGATTTCTGTAATATTTTTTGTCTTTTTTGATTTTGTTTAAAACAAAGTTTTCCACTGCTGGTAACAATAACATAAAAATAGTTATTGATTATATATATATGCACATCTAAGGAGCGATTTTTTACGGTAATGAGGATTAAAAAAAACATTTTTAAGTGAATTATTTACAGCTCCATTAAGAATCGGAATTGTATCGGTATGAAAAATTTAATACGAAATCAATAATTGTACCTTAATCGGGGAAATATTTTCATCGTCCCATAAGTAATATATATATATATATATATATATATATATATATATATATATATATATATATTTCTCTCGCTCTATCTATCTGTATATATATATATATAGAGTACAAAAGTTAAGGAACGATCGATCATTTTTTTAATGGCTTCTAACTTTATGAAAAAAAATTTTTTTTTGGTGAATTTGCCAATTTTTTATTTTAATACATAATAGTTTTTTTACATACAGAGAAATGCAATTAAATTACAGGCGTCCAAAAGTTAAGGAACGAGGGAAATTCATTATGAAAAAATAAAGAATCCTTTCAGTATTTAGTGAAAAGCCCTTGTTTTCAATCACATTATGGCACCTTTTGCTGCAAGACAGAACCAATCGTTCACATGTTATAGGTGAAATATTATTCCAGGGTGTTTTTATACATTACCATAAATCATCAAGATTTTTTGGGTTTTTTTCTGTGATCTTATCACCAATAATTTTCCAAACATTTTCAATTGGATTCAGGTCTGGGCTCTGAGCTGGCCAATCCATAACGCAAATATTGGATCTATTTAGCTCTTCTAAAACTATTTTTGCTTTATGGTACGGTGTGTTGTCTTGCATAAAGATATCAGAATTAGAAAGATTAGGTACCACATGTTCTCTAATCAATTCTCTATACATTTGGGCATTTACTTTACCATGAATTCTCACAAGGGGGCCAGTTCCTTTTGAAGATATCATGCCCCATACCATTATACTGCCGCCTCCAAATTTTACTGTACTTTTAACGCACTTAGGGGACAGTCTTTCTCCATTTTTTCTTCTGACATGTGGTCTTTTGTCTGATCCGAAAAGATTAAATTTAGATTCATCAATGAACCTTTTCCCAATTTTTTTCTTCCCAAAACAAATGTTTTTCGGCGAATAACAATCTGGCCTTTTTATTCTTAATAGAAATGAAAGGCTTTAATTCAACTTTATTTAATCTTCGTGAGATCGTTTGTCGGGAAATCTTGTGTCCAGTTTCGGATGTAAAATCACGGGATATCGAAGCCGCAGTTTTAAAGCGATCAGAACGAGATGATCGAGTGATTTTTCTATCCTCCCTTTTAGTTGTTATTCGGGGTCGGCCCGATTTTTTCTTTTCAGTCAATGGTAAACCTTTTTTCTATTTTCAATAATCCGAAAAACAACGCTTTTAGACCTTTTCAATATTGTAGCGATCTCCCCTATGGACTTGTTTTCATCATAATGGTCACAAATAAGCTGTTTTTCTTGTACAGATAGCCTTTTTCGAATATTCGGAGTCGACATTCTGTTGTTGTTAATAAAATTGTAAACGTTTGTATTAATTTTCGGCATTCCTAAACTTTTGGACGCCTGTAGATTAATTAAATTTATTTATATGTAAAAAACTAATATGTATTAAAAGAAAAAAATATGGTTTATTTAACTATCATTATTAAATATTGGAAAATTCACCCAATATGTTTCTTTTCCTAGATAAAGTTAGAAGATATTAAAAAATACACATTTATGTATATGTAAAAAAAGAATATGTATTAAAATCAAAAATTTAAAACAAATGTTTTTTTTAACTACCATTATTAAATATTGGAAAATTAACCCAATTTTTTTTTCTTTTTCATACATAAAGTTAGAAGCCATTAAAAAATGATCGATCGTTCCTTAACTTTTGGACGCTACTGTATATAATATCAAAGTGATAAAATCTAACAGCCAGCCATGGATCTCCCCAGAATGTGCTGCTGCTATCACGCACAGAAATCACTTTTTCCATAGCTACCAACGTAATAGATGCACTGAGACTAAAGCTGCTTTCAGGTCTGCCAGAAACCAGTTTAAAAGAGTAATAAAAATGCAAGAGAGTTATATGCCCAGTCTGTTAAATCCAAGGTAGCTGATCAACGGCTTGGATCCCACTACTTTTGGCGAATAACAAATAGGATCCTGAACAGAAGTTTGCGTTCTATCCCAACTATTATCAATGGACCAGAGGTCATCTCATCAGCGTCAGACAAGGCCAAACTATTTGCAAAGAACTTTGCAGCTAATTCTACCCTATGCGACGAAGGTCATCAACTCCCCATATTTCCTGCTATAACACAGAACAAGCTAGGTAACATACAAATATCCGTGCATGAGGTTGCCAAGCTAATAAAGAACCTTGATTCCAGTAAAGCAACTGGCCCTGATGGCATCCCAATTATAGTGTTAAAAAAGCTTCAACCAGAACTTGCTCCCATACTTACGAAACTATTTAAGCGCTGCCTTAAGGAGAAGTGTTTTCCGACTCCCTGGAAGACCTCATCAGTTTGCCCTGTATTTAAGAATTCAAGTGATAAGTCATCTCCCTCTCAGTACAGACCAATAAGTCTCCTGTGTGTTATGAGTAAGTTGCTGGAATCCATATTATATAGAGAAATAGTCACCCACCTCAGCAGGAAAAACCTTCTTAGTGACACACAATATAGTTTCCGCTCTGCAAGATCTACCGCAGATGTGCTGACGGTTATATCCCACAGGATTAGTGAATCTCTTGACAAACGCTTCCTTTCTAGGGCAATTGCTTTTGACATATCAAAGGCCTTCGACAAGGTATGGCATAAGGGTCTACTTCACAAGATTTCCAGCTACGGTATAACTGGAAATGTTTTCTCAATCATTAAATCATTTCTCTCCGATAGGCTCATATGAGTAGTGGTAGATGGACAAAAATCGGAGGCCTGCAATATAAATGCTGGAGTCCCTCAGGGATCAATCCTGGGCCCAACTCTCTTCCTGATCTACATCAATGACCTCCCTAAACACATACTTAAATCATTCGTTGACATCTATGCTGATGACACGACCATCTACGGCAACACATCAAGGGCTGTAAATGACAAAGTTCTCTCTGATTCTCTCTTCTCTGATCTCGAGCGCGTGGTTCAGTGAGGGAAGATGTGGCTGGTTACCTTTAATGCCTCCAAAACCAAACTCCTATCCTTATATCATCAACGCTCTGATCTCCAGCTGGCATCAATTGTGATGAATGGCTCTCGTTTGGGTAAGGCCCCGTGTTTTGATAGCTTCTGGGTTTGACCTTTACTCCTGATCTGAAATGGAACACGTACATCAAGTCTGTTGCCAAGGTCGCTGGAAAAATGGTGGGATCCTTCAACCGCTCCAGAACATATCTCACTGCTGATGCAATTCTCTATCTATATAAAAGCCAATTACGTCCAAGGATGGAATACTGTTGCCATATCTGGGCAGCAGCTGCTAAAAACAGCCTATCCTGCCTTGACAGAGTACAAAATAGACTTCGTGGCTTAGTGGGGTATGCCCTTTTCTCTACCCTGCAACCTCTCTCCCACAGAAGAGACGTTGCGAGCCTATCCTTGTTTTATCGATATTTCCATGGCATATATATGTGCCTAAATCAAAATGCGGATTCCATGAACAAAGCCTCTTTCTTAGAACTGCACGCCTGCGGAACTGTTCCGTCTGCCTGCTTCCCTCCGGACTACAACTTGGATGTCTTAAAGTCCAATGTTAACAAAGTCCTAATGAACCGCCCCCTTAAGTAAACACTTCATCAAATCTCCACACAAACGTAATGTACTTGCAATAACCCATTATCCCTGAGTGGCTTCCGGGCATTGATAAGTGGTGATAACTGTTTAAAAAAAAACCCAAAAAACAAAAAAAAAAAACAAGTACAGAATCTGGACAAATGAAAATATCATATGTACGCGTATTTTATGCCTCCTCCGGCTATCTCTCTCTCTCTCTCTCTCTTTATATATATATATATATATATATATATATATATATATATATATATATATATATATAATTTATTTATACAAACATTGATGGCTGTATATGTGCATACATGTTTTTGTAATCACCCCTTATTGGGAGATTACGTCTTCAGGCCAAGAATTTCCCTCGAAAAAACGATATATAGATGTCTCGTGTCGCGGGGTTCGAATCGTTCGACTGGTAGTAATCGTGACACCCTGCACTGAAGAATCCCGAAAGGATGAAACACTAGTGTCTGTAGGTATTTAATTATTATAGTAAAAAAATAATTATATATATATATATATATATATATATATATATATATAGTGGAAATAGTAATTAATAAAAACTGAAGAAAGTGCTCAATGGTGATGTAGAGCAAATATGCGTTTTATTTTTTATTACCATATCTTTCTGTTAAGTTACATTATTGTTTCAGCTACCCGGCCGTTTTTTTTTTGCCGTCTTTAGCTTCCTCCAACTTTTACAGAAACTTTTTTCTGTAGCTTCCTCAGAGTTTTACAGAAACAGGTTTCTGTAAAAGTCTGAGAAAGCTACCGACGGCCAAAAAAACGGCCGGGTTGCTGAAACAATAATGTAACTTAAGAGAAAGATACGGTAATAAAAAATAAAATGCATATATATATATATATATATATATATATATATATATATATATATATATATATATATATATAGGCTCAGATTATTTGATTTTTGGACCATTTTTATGGGTCTTTAACCGGTTCAAACAGGGTTTTTTTTTAAATGGGTCAAAAAAATATTACACGTTTTGTACATATATCTTAGTATATTTATAATGTTTAATTTTTACTCAACTTAATGCGTGTCACTTTGGTACAGTGATAACGTCACGAACTTTGAATGCTACAGTTTCGTTTTCTGTTTCGATTCTAACTAATGGCACCCAACCACTTTTTTCCTTTGTAAATCACGACTCAAAAATAATATATACTAAATCTCGACAAATTAAAATATTATATTTAAGGCCATTTTACAATTGGACAAAGCCGGTTACCTACGTCCCGTTTATAATAATAATAATAATAATAATAAAAATACAAATGGAAGGTATTGGAAATCTGGGAAGACTCCAGATAACACGACAAGTTGATCTCATAAATAAATCTTTTATGATGACCAGTGTGATTACTACTTGTGTGTAAATAAAATTTAATCGAATAATTGTAGGTTACTCAACCTGCCAATCAAAATTAAATAAATGTAGTGACGACATCAAATGACATCATTACAAATAGTCTGAGGAAGCTACCGACGGCCAAAAAAACGGCCGGGTTACTGAAACAATAATGTAACTTAAGAGAAAGATACGGTAATAAAAAATAAAACGCATATATATATATATATATATATATATATATATAGGCTCAGATTATTTGATTTTTTGGACCAGTTTTATGGGTCTTTAACCGGTTTAAACAGGTTTTTTTTTTAAATGGGTCAAAATTGACAAAAAATATTACACGTGTTGTACATATGTCTTAGTATATTTATAATGTTTAATTTTTACTCAACTTAACGCTTGTCAGGTTAAAAAAATTATCATATCAAGTAGTCGAGAATGGTTGAAGAAGATGTAAAGACCAAGAAGAGAAATCACTGACAAGACTTTTACTATAGGAATGCAAAGAAGACTGAGACCTTAGCGAGTTTTATTCCCATCTAATCTTTCATACTAACGAAAAGATAATTGCAAGAAGCTGTTGCGATAGCGCAAATTCATTTGCAAAGTTATCGAAAGAAGGAGATAGTACTGAAAATCTGGGGGCGACTTATGGTCCACATACTCTCTTGTTGTCAGTAAGCAATCTCTCATGATGCCCGTGTGAGAAACCCTAGTAAGTAGGAGTATGAATAATATTTTTCTATGGAAAAAAATAGATGGGGATGTTGCATTTTATATTACATTCTATGTACCGAATATCTACGTGTCAATAATTCGGATGAATTGTTTGGTCAGAACTGTCTCCAAAAACTAAACTTTATACAAGATCATAAAATATACATTTAGATTGTTTTTCTTTAACGGAAATCGTTCAAGACAAGAAATCAAGCCACTTTATGCAATGGTCTTAGTAATGACACAATAAGTGTTATACAGAGAGATTTCGAAATAGAAGTTATAAATTCTTCCCCGTTTGTTAGAAAACAAGTGTCATGGAGTGAGTTAACTAATGTATATAATCAAGAAAGTCACAGAATGCCAAAAACAAATCCAAACCCCATGTCTACTTCTGTGAAAAGATAAAAGTGTCACCCTAACGAAAACAACACTAGAGCTTTATTTAAAAAAAAATATTGAAAATGCCACATCAGGTAACTTAAGTATGTAGAAGAGCTGACATGTATTCAATGTAGTCGTCTTTATCCCCAACCAACGCCTCAGTATGGGTCCGGAACTGGGAGCTTGCCTTTTCCTAAAACGCCGGCTGGGACTCGGCGAATCTTTGGCGGATGGCGGGGATTAGGCTTACGTTGGTGTTTTGGGAGGTCAGGTTCGTTATGTTCTTGGCGTATCATTAAGCGAAGTAGTCCAGCGGGTTCAGGTCCGCCGGGGGTAGGGGGGTGATGAAGGAAAAGATACATAATCGTGGTACTCCTTCTGAAGCCAAGTCGTGTCTCTTTAGACTTGTTGGTCGGCGCTGAGTCATGCCGCCAGGTCCAGGGTCATCCAGCGGCCACATGATTGCATAAGCGGATTATCATGCTCTTCAGGTACACTTTGGTGTTGACTTTCAAGTCCTCTTCGAAGATATGAGATGGCATGACGTGGCGCTCGCTTTAAACTAAACCAGAAACCATAATCCTGACCAGAAACTTCGTTTCTATCACCACTGTTGTCATAACTTGGACCGGTAAAGAGCATGAGCAACTTATCTCCGATCTCGCTCATCGAATGTTGTGTCACTTAGTTTCTCTTAGGGGTTGTAAACAACTTTTCCAGCTAGTAGATACTCTGCGAAAAAAAAAAAAAGAAAACTGATTTTCATCAAATGAAAATGAAATCATGTTTTTTTTTTCTAGGGCGACAATTTTATCGTTCCATCCTGTACTTCGTTCTAATTGAATATCTAAAGATGATAAAAATAAACGATTTCATAAAAGCAGAGTTCGACTTGTGCAACTAGGAATAACTAATTCTACATCGGTTATACCAATTGAAACAGATTGTGAAACATCTTTCTTAATTGTAATAAATGAGTTTTCTAAGACTTTCTGGAAAAGAGCCAACTTTTACTGAAGAGTAATTCAGATAATTATGGTGGTTGTCGTTTAGAGTATGGCGATAGTGATGGAAGATTTTATTCGCGTTTATTGATATGAAAAGATTCCAGGTAACTCGGTCGATGTAGTATGTTATTACACATGTTGATTATAATGATGCTGCCAAATGCGAAATCAGTGATAATAAAAAACTTACGACGAATCAGAATACATAATATGACGGTGCTTCAGAAGATGGAACATATCTTAAAGCTAAAGTATACATTTAATGGCTGATTCCAAAATTTGTAATAGTGTTCGTTAATGAGCCATAAAACCAGGATATAATTCTCGGTCGAGTCATTCTAAATACATAAAAATGATGTTACCTTGTTAGACACTCCGCATTTCAAGAGGTATATCAAGGGCAAGTGGTGTAATCTTTGGAATATAGTAATCTACTATCATAGACTTCTAAGCTAAGTATTAGGAACGTTTTGGGTCGACTAATTAATGGTTTCTTTTGTTTTACGTGAGTTATTTGAAATGAAATCAATTTATATTAAATCTTTTTAGTTTTTAATATTTGTAATCTAAATAATTATAAAACTATGTGGACTCTCCACCAGTATTGCTTGCATCTTGTCTATTAAATTAACACTTCTCTCTACATTATAGTTATTGAGTGCAAATAAACTTCAATCATAAAACTATGTTTTCTTATGTTTTGATTTCGGTTTCGATCCCAGCTGATGGCACTCGAATCATATTTATTTTTAGTTTGGAAATCATGACTATATATAAGGTACAATATAATATGAAATACTTGACTCAATAATAATAAATACGAAATCTACCTAAATTTAAATATCATATTAAAGCATATTTTACGACCGCGCAACGCCGCGCAACGCAGCGCAACGCCGGGCAGCGCCGGGCGCCACTGTTCGTATTTGTAACTAATGTCTTTAATTATATTTTATGATGTGCATTAATGCGTTCATGGTCAAGAATGCATGTTAACTAGAAAAGTAATCAGCCATCTAAGCAAGAATAACATTGTTACATGCAATATAATTTCCGTTCTGCTAGATCTACAGTAGATGTACTAACCGTTATATCTCCTAGAATCAACTAATATCTTGACTGATGCTTTGTTTCTAGGGACATTTCTATTGACATATCAGAGGCCTTTGATACGATATGCCATAAATGTCTTCTCTCATCAATATTCAATTAGGGTATAGCTGAAAATGCATTTTCAATTATTAGTCATTTCCATCTGATAGATTCATAAAAGTAGTAGTTGATGGGCAAACATCAGATGCTCACAGTATTAATGCTGGAGTCCCCCAGGGGTTCATACTGAACCCGCCTTTGTTCCTGATCTACATTTATTAGCTCCCAAATCAAACCTTAGGATCATTCATATATATTTATCCAAATGAAACTACCATGTAATGCAAGACTTCAACGACCAAAATCTCTCTGGTTTTCAGTCCTCTGATCTTGAGCCCGTGGAGCAATAGAGAAAGGGGTGGCTGGCTATTTTTAATGCACCTAAAACTAAACTTCTATCTTTACATCATCGATGCTCTGATCCATGTCAAGTATTAATTGAAATGAACAGCTCACCTATTGTGAGGGGTTCATGTTTGCAAAAGCTTCTGGGTCTTAGCTTTACTCTTGATCTCGAATAGAACACTACATCAAATCTGTCGCCAAGGTCGCTGGGAAAATGATGAGCTCATTCTAGTAGATATCTAACTGCCGATGGAATTCTCAGTCTTTATATGAGCGAAGTACGTCCAAGAATGGAGTACTGTGTCCACATCTGAGGAGGAGGTGGTAGAAAATCTTATCTTGCCTTGTAAGAGTTCAAAATAGACTTCGTAGACTAGCCGTTTACTCTTCTCTGAAACGTTGCAAGCCTGCCTCTGTTCTACCTTTATTTTCATGGCAAGTGCCCGTTTGCGATTTAATCTATGCACTATTTGCAAAACTTTCATGAAAAACACTCGTTCATCTGAAACCACTATAAATAATTTCCCCCACGTTTATGTGCCTAAACCTAAACGCAGATTCAATGAATAAAAAGTTTTTCTTAGAACTACCAACCTATGAAACTCTCTTTCGGTTGCCTACTTTCCAGCTGACTACAATATGGTCGTATTCAAGTCCAACATAAACCAGTTCTTGATAAGCTCTCCTCTTAAATTATTCAATTTACCAAATTTGCACTTCTAACGAATATAACGATATTGTTCAACTGGCTACAGTACACTCATTAACTCTTATCGTTGAGTTGAATCTGGCCTGAATAAATGGTAATTTTTTTTTAAAAAAACATGAAAAGCTCATTTGACATTTATTTTAGAAATGTAACAAAAATTTGATGGCGAAAGCGACTTTCCGTTGTTCTAACAACTAACACCAAATAATGCTGCACTCAAATTAATTGTCCTTAGTCAATAGAAGGGAAACCCCTTCTATACTAAGGCAATTTTATTTTTGCAGAATCCCCTGTTGAAGGGAGCTGGTTATCTCCCATATTAAACCAACCTTGTGTCACATTTTGTTTCGTGGGAAACAAATAAATAATGAGTCAATAACAGGTGGACCAACCCAAGTCGTTCGTCGGCTATCACGAACGACCCGCATATTCTGTCCGTTGCAATACATGTTACTTTATTTTGGCGTTCTGTTTTTGTAACCCTTTCACGGGGCTATAACAGAAATTTTACCCTTTATTTTCATAACTTATTCTATTTTTTGCTTCGCTAAACCCAGCAGAGCTTTTTATATAAATGTAGGTCTGCCTTACTAATGGATTTTTTTCAGCTTATGTTATACACACACACACACACACACACACACACACACACACACACACACACACACACATATATATATATATATATATATATATATATATATATATATATATATATACTATGAGATCTGAAAGTAATTCCCTACTCTAAAATACCTTTTGAAGTATAATTTCTCCTCCATTGACTAAGGACAATTAAGTTGAGTGCAGCAAACACCACACTTTAGCCACCAGTACAGCACGAGTACGAGTACCGGTTATCGACTGGGTGTTTATTTGCTTCCCCACGAAAACAAAATGTGACACCAGGTCGTTTATAATGTGGGAGAAAACCAGTTCCCCTCAAAAGGGCCACTCCGGCAGTTTGCAAAAATAACATTTCTTAAGTATAGAAGTGTTTCCCCCTCCATTGACTGAGGACAATTTATTCGAGTGCAGCATTTGTGCAGACACCACACTTAAGTGACCAGCCCAGTACAATAACGATGATGTCGATGAAACTTTACAGCTTAGTTTCCCAGTATTTATTGAAATTGGAATAGTCTATTAGTATTTTTCTCTACCCTGCAACCTCTCTCCCACAGAAGAGACGTTGCGAGCCTGTCCTTGTTTTATCGTTATTTCCATGGCAGATGCTCGTCTGAACTCCAATCTCTGGTCCCCCCTCGCCAATCTTTCACGAAAAACACCCGTCTAGCTGAATCCACTGTGAAAAATTTCCCCCACTCTTTATCTGTGCCCAAATCAAAACGCGGATTCCATGAACAAAGCTTCTTTCCTCGAACTGCACGTCTGTGGAACTCTGTTCCGTCTGCCTACTTCCCTCCGGACTACAACTTGGATATCTTCAAGTCCAATGTTAACAAATTCCTAATGAACCGCCCCCTTAAGTAAACACTTCAGCAAATCTCCTCACTAAATTAATGTACTTGCAATAACCCTTATCCCTGAGTGGCTTCCGGGCCTTGATAAGTGGTGATCACTGTGTAAAAAAAAAAGTAACATAGGTTAGTTCTGCCGCAACACCCCTCCTCCCAAGCTGCTGTCCAAAGGATGTACCAGTATTTTTTTTTTCTTTTTTGGGTGACCTATGAAAGTCTCTGATTTTCCCTTTTCTGGCCGAACGTAGTGATGCTGGTGTGATTTCGGGAGGCTCAATATCAAACGTGTCGTTGACGGCGATTATTTTTTCTTTTGACGTGTAAAAAACATTTCATTGCCAGTTTCTCATGTATAAATCGTTAGAATCTTATAAAACAACTGATTACTTGCGGAGATAATCGCCCTTTTTAGGGCAGCTTCAAAACGCTCTGCTTGGCCGTTACTTTTCGGATGATATTGTGGGGTTGTAAAATGTTTTACTTGATATGTCTCGCAAAATTCTTGGAACTCCGAAAAAATGATTTGGTAGGATTATCACTCGCCAGGAAATTAACAAAGCCGAAAGGAGCAAAATGCTTTTGTGAGAAAATAATGGTTACTGCTGTGGTGGGTTTCCTGCATCTTAGCATTTGGAAAAAAAACTATCCAACACTATCAAGTTATATAATTCATTCAGTGATCCTGCGAAGGTTATATCAATCCTGGACCACGGTTGTTTGGATTTTGGGCAGGGTTTGTGAATAATCGGCGGTGCCTTTGCAGCTAAAGCACAGCCTTCACATACGTTAACCATATTAGTAATATCTTGTTCAATGTGGACGCCAGGATGACCCAGGCGGTTGTTTAAATCACTAGAAAGCAGAACCTTGTTGCAAAGTACCTGTAAGAAGTAAATTCTCTTGTTTCAATTTCTGCTTTGCGTTTTTTATAAACTTATCATTTGCCGCTTCAGTCTTATTTTCTTCAAGCGTAACTGGTAATTCTACCATTATATTGTGCATCATATTTTTTATCTCACTATTTATCCGCAATATAGCAACTACTGCGTTCTCCAGGAGTTTATTTGGAGCCCGTATTAGCATAGACAGTCCACCCGCACGGGCGAAATTATTTTACGATAAGAATTCCAGTTTAAAATCATAATAAAATAAAGGTAAAAATACAGAATAGTAAAAGAATTCCATTCTCCGCGTTAAGAATGGCTTTCTAATTATTTTAGAATGGCCCGTAAGCTATAAAGTACCATATATATATATATATATATATATATATATATATATATATATATATATATATATACTTTCAGGGAAGTACGAATTAATATGAAAAAATTGTAACGCATGTGAAAAAATTGTAACGCATTTTCTTTTTTAGCTTAAGCAGTTAAATGAGGGCATTATTTAAAAGACAGCAACCAATGCTATTTTTTGGCCCAAATGGTTGGTAGTTTTTTTTACCCCAAAATAGTTAGAACGCCCCAAATATTTTTCTGCAGGAATAATTTGCATATATTTTCCTTAATATTTAATCCAACATCCTGTATGTGTTTAATACTTTGTAGAAATGGTCTTTTTGTTGTGCCTAGTAACTGCTGGCTATTATAATATCGTCCAGATATGGGATGACAAGTTCAAGATTGCGTAGCTTCGTGTCAATAACGTGTTGAAAAATATCAAACTTCAAACACTTCTCTTTTATATCTGTAAAGACTTGATATGTATTTATGTAGAGTAATTTAACACTCTGATTTTCAACGGCAATCCACAGATATGCCTCGTTGAGGTCGATTTTCGAGAAAATCCGACCACCGTTTTGTCTTGTGAAAAGTTTTTCCGGACTTGAAAGGGGATAATAGAAGTCATCTAAAGACGCATTCAGGCTGTCGAAAAAACTGCCGTAACACGGATTTCCCCTGAGTTTTTTTTTCACATAGACCGTGCAGGCAGCCCACTAACTATATTATCTATATTATATATTCGATAGAATGCTCACACGTTCTAATCTGTAGAGTTCATGGTTATTTTTTTTCCAGCGCCGCAAATAGCTCGTTGCGTTTTCTTTTGAAAACTGGTTGTACATTCTGCTTCAATCTTTATGTCGCGGCCATTTTTGTACATATTCCCAGGCACGGTTCGAATACTTTCGTAAATTCATTTTGTAAATTCGCGATTAACGTTTCCGTTTCTGCTGAATGTAGAGACTCGATAGTGACATGCATTAAACCCATGCATCCAGTTCTACCAGTTCTACCAGAATAGGTTAGTGGTATTTCTTTAATACAAAATCTGTTAATGTTTTTCTTTTCTCCAATAATGTGACATTCGCTAAACATTCATCTTCGAAGTAAATTTGCGTACCTTTGTGTTTTCTGTGTTCTCAGCATTGTGGGTTTATTCAATTTCTTCAAAGTATTTAAATTTATTATCGTAAAGTTTGAACCCGAATTGAGTTATATTTTTATTTCTCTATCATTGGCTTTTATAGTCACATATTTTCGCAACCCTTCTTAGTTATTTTCAACATCCGCCAAACATTAGTATTTAATTTTATTTCTGCAATGAGCAGCTTTTTGTCCGATCTTTTTACATATTAAACCTTTTCGTAATAAATATGAATAGTCCTAAACCCAAATAAAAATTGTCACATCGATTATACAGAGACGGGAGTAGAAATTGCCAATCACATTTCATACTAAGTCTTGTGAGAATACTGTATATTATCGATAGGCGCATTATTTTTTATATGATTTGAGAAAACAACAGTTGTCTTGTTGATGTCCATATTGCTTGACCTCTAGTCTCATTAGTTGTTCTTTGTTTCTTTTATATGAGCCCTTCCGGTCTTCAAATAATTTTTGGTTTCTTTAACCTGTGCGTGGTTGTTGTCCAATTTTCAGTTTTAATAATTGTTCCAATGTATTTTGTAAGACGTTCATTTTTGTATAATGAAGTAAAATACTGAATTTGAGGGAGATTTAACAAAACTGTGTTCAGATTAACCGGGTTTTAGTATTTTTAAAACAACTGGGATGAAAGGAATAGTAATTTGTTTCCTTCAATAACTTTGCATATGATTTATTCATAAATTCTAAGTGAATGTCCTTCCCCAAAGACGAGATATCTGTGGCGAGAAATATGTAATACTCGTTCAAAACAAATACCGTTTCATAGCACAAATTGGTTTTGACAAAACCCTTAAACCTTATACATTTTATTGGTAATCAGGTTCGCTGACACACTTACTTAATAATGCGAGAAAAAACACACACACACACGAATAATTCGTATTCTTTTTTTTGTATTTACAGGTGCGCCAAGATGTCGTGACAGTGCCAAGTAAAGAGAAGAAAATATGAAAATATTCTTATTTTCCACAAGATTGCCATTAAAACGTTTGTATCCACGAACTTATTATGTTTTCGCAAGTTCCTGTTTCTTATTTTATCAGTGTTTTCTGAACACCTGCTTGGTTAAATAAACTTTCCGTCGTGAATTCTCTTTAATGCTGGAGTTATTTAAAATTTGAATTTCTTCTGTGAGTTCGAAATCCGACGTCGGCACTGTTATAGATTTATTGAAGTTTTTCAAAGAAAACAAGAAAAAATATCATAACGAAAAAAAAAAAGAAAATAAACAAACAAGCAAATACACGAGTTTGTGTGCAAAACCGGCACAGAAATGTCTAACAATAAATTAATTTCACGGTCCACCTCTTTCTTTATAATAAAAAAGTTGTTGTCATGTCCAGGGTAACTGTATTCCGTTGATGTTATAGAATTTGAGAGCGTGACCTTCTGGCAAAGACCAAAAATCATGGTATACAAAGCTGTCTTGCTGCCCACTCTTCTCTATGGATCGGAGACCTGGACCACATACAGGAGGCACGTAAAAACCCTGGAGACGTACCACCAAAGATGCCTCCGAAAAATCCTCAGAATCAGTTGGAAGGACCGACGCACCAACACCAGCGTCATGACTGTTGCTCAACGCCAGCTCAGATGGACTGGTCATGTTGTCCGAATGCCGGATCTCCGCCTCCCAAAACAGATTTTCTACTCTCAGCTTGTTGAGGGAAAGCGTACCCAGGGTGACCAAAAGATGAGGTATAAGGACAACATCAAAGTAAATCTAAAGCGGTTTCACATGGACCTTAAGACATGGGAGGACGTGGCTGGGAGCAGGTTGGCATGGAGGAGCGCTGCCCACGAAGGTGCTTCACTTTATAGCAGTGACCTACATCAAGCTGCTGAGGATAAACACAAGCACAGAAAGGACAGATTATCAACCACACACCCAACCCCACTCCACCACCACTACCTTTATCTGCTCAAATTGCACAAGAAAAATGTAGTCTAGGATTGGGCTCTATGCTCACCTGAGGACCCACAGAAGCCACAACGGAGGACAGTCTTACTCGGACACGAGTGACCGCCGATGATGATGATGATGATTACAGGCTGGGAGATACAAACTAGGTCTTGTATATTTGGTAATTCTTTTTTTCCAAGAAAGTAAAAAGAAAAGTGTAATAATTATATGTACACATTTTAATATTGTTGTAATTTCTCATAATTATATCCAGAATGTCCATTTATATTATTCATCTATCTTGTATATGATGCTTTCCTTACTCAATTGGGGCCATCTTATGAACATTTTACTTGGAATCCATGTTTACAGAGGTATACAAACTGTAATTTTACGACAATTCAATATTTCATTTAAATTATATATATATATATATATATATATATATAGAGAGAGAGAGAGAGATAGATAGATAGATAGATAAATAGATAGATAGATATAGTATGTTATAAAAATATATGTGGCAATTAATACATTATATATTGGCTTAATTTCCATATATACTTTTATAACGTACTACCTAGTGCTACCGATGTATTGAGCACTGTTGAAATAAATACTGCCAATTTACGCATAAAATATTATTTTTGTATATTAATTTTTGTGATTTAATGAAGTAGTACTATATATACACATATATATGTATACAGATATATATGTATATATATATATAATCATTAAAATCATTCATATCTTTAGTATTATATTTATTATATTTATATTTAACCTAACATAAGTAATATTCTATTGAGTGATTACATTTGTTTACAATGTTACCATTGAATGTTAATATTTCTACTGTCTCATTGAGGCATAACTTACATTTACATTTACATGTGTGTATTTATTTGCAATTATTCTATATTATTTTTTACTTGTTTTTTATTGCTCTCTAATTTTACAACTTAGTGTAGAACAAACATGTGCAACTAGCTAGCAACTGTAATAGGTATGCACTTTTTACGGATATGCCTCCGTCCGGCTACGGTTTAATTCCTTTTCTCCTCTTTAATACTCTAGTTCAAGCTTTTCAGATTGTGTTACCTCAAGTTTGGTCTATTTAAAGATATGATTGCATATTAAATTCTTACCATAATTGAATAATATACTTTTATTGTATTTTATTAAATATTTTATTGGCATCTTATTCTTTTTTTAAAATTATTATAGATTATTGTAAACAATCCCGTGGATTTATCAGTTTCTACAGGTTTAATTAATGGAGGGTGTAACCGACATTTTATCTCTAGTTTTCCCTTATGAAATATGTATTTTTAAATGTTAGTGGCTATTTCCTCTCTATTTTTAATTTCATCACTATTTAATTAATATACACAGTTTTTATCATCAATATTAACCATGTCCCCTTTACTTTCGAGGTATTATGCATATAATTTTTGTCTTCTATTTTTATTTTGTTCTGGAGATTTATTTTTTTTATGATTTTGTTTAGTTCTATTTCTACTTTCCTAGGTTATACTTGATATTTAATGTGTCCCCTGACCTACAAAATGCACCATTAAAACATTCCTTATTTTCATTAAATATCTCTTTACGAGAATATCGTACTGAGCTTCTATTAGAAATATCAATGCCGACTTTTGGTTTCATTCGTTTAGGCTCATTAGATTGTTTATAACTAAAAAATGTTTTCTCATTTTTCTCATAAAGAAGCGTCAATATAAACTGACATTAAAAAAGGAGATGTAATATTTTGAATACATATAATACCTCAACTCTACATAGAATAATTATGATTTTGTTTACGTAGCCAATCAGGGATAAGCGTTATTTTGTGTACAATAATCAGTGGGATAATATCGTAGTAATAGTTGCTATTGGAGATTTGATAAAGTGTCTTACTTAAGAGAGCGATTAATCAGGAATTTGTTTATGTTGGACTTGAAGACGTCCAAGTTGTAGTCAGGTGGGAAACAGGAAAACAGAAGAGAATTCTACAGGTGTACACTTCTCATAAAAAAAGATAAGAGTGGAAGAAATTACTGACAGTGGTTTTAGCTAGACAAGTGTTTATCACGAAGGATAGGCGAGGGGGACGCTGATAATGAAAATAAATTATATACATGATGAATAGCATGTGTGTGCCAAAACATTAATCGGGAATACAGAATTGATGAAGTAAAACATCTGCTGTGCCTTTGCGTTTATTTTTTGTACTTGGTCAGCGATTTCCTGATATGATTATAATTAATAACCATCAAGTATTACATATAATAATTAAGTATTAAAATTAAGTATTAAAATAATAGGTATAAAACAGTTTACATAATTTCTGCCAATAAAACAACCATTGTCAAAGGAACAATTAAACAAGTGTCATTTTTCCGGATAAGTGGTACAAAAATATTTATAGTGCTAGTATTACAATATGTTTTATGGAAGAACCTTGTGTTATTTGCTTACATATTTGAATACTATTTCAATTGATGCATACACACATACACACATCCTTATATATATATATACATATATATATATATCGATGTATATATATATATATATATATGTGTGTGTGTGTGTGTGCGTGCGTTTATATATATATGTGTGTGTGTGTGTCGTATATATGGCGGAAAAGCTTAATTGAAAAACATTGGTGTTTCTCAAAGTGAATATAATAAGAGATTTAATGAATATAGTCAAGTTGTTGAAATTAATTTCGTTTCTTTATAGATCACGTAGCATACTATTTAGAACTCATTATTTTCGAGAAATTAGTTTTTTATGAAACTTAAAATAATACGACTGGTAAATTTTATAGTTAATGCTGTTTTTTTTTATTTTACTTTACAAATCAAACTCAGTTGGGTTTTCAATTCATATTTTTTAAAAATAATTTTGGATTTTTATTCTTTTTTTTTGTAAAATAACTTTGGATTTCAATTTTTATTCTTCGTAAAACAATGTTGGATGTTTATATTTATTTTTTTAAAATAATACCGGAATTTTAGTTTTCCTAAAATATTGTTGGATGTTTACTTTTATCTTTTGTAAAATTATATCAGAATTTTCTTTTAGTTTTTTTTTTTTTTTGTAAAATATTGTTGGATTTTTATTTTTATTTCCGTACGATTATTATGCCTAAACTAATTGGTATATATAAACCGAGTACGTTTCAATTAAATAACTAACTGATATATATATATATATATATATATATATATATATATATATATATATATACTAGCAATTCAGTTCAGCTTTTCTGGGGCCCTATGTACTGTTCATAACTTTATGTGCATATGTACATATATATTCATATTTTTACCTATATCCAGGTAACCTACCTCGGAAATTTCAAGTGTTTAGAGCCAAAATTGGCGAAGAAGTTTGGAAAAGTCTGCAAAGCTCAACTCTTTCAACTTTGGCTTTTTGGCAGGCACATTTTTGCCTACTGAAAGCTAGCGGCATGTCTGATTACCCTTTATGTAATATATTTAAATGTTTAGACCCAATACCGGTTAAATAATTTGATAGAGACCGCAATCGTAAAATCTTTTCAACTTAGACTCCTTCAAACCCACATTTTTGGCAAAGAACTAATGAAAAAGCGTGTCCTTTGTCTGAAAATAATTTTTTGTAAAATTTCAAAAGTTTAGACCAAAAAATGGCTGAGTAATTTGGTAGAGACCGCAGAGGTAACTTTTCCAAAATTTTAACCCTGATTTTCACCCCTTAAGATTTATTCTTTTGAGTTTTAATGATATTTAAATGTTTGATCCATGTCCAAATAACCTACATGTAAAATTTCAAGGTGCTTGTTGGAGGTTTCAAAAGTGAAATTGTTGAACCTTGACCACTTGACAGCCAAATTCCTAGCCCAAACCGATTAAAAAGATTTTCCCCAACTTCAATACAACTTATGTAAAATCTCGAGTCTGTAGACTGAAAATTGACCGAGTAGTTTGGTATGGAAATGTACACACACAAACACACACAGAAATTTCACTAATATATATTTACTTCTTTATATAAATCATCCACCTTTTATCTATTTTATTTATTATTTATTCTTAACATTATGTTATAACCTCCTATTTAATCATTACGTTTTGTTTGTAATGTTATCATGGAATTTTATTATTTATACCGTCCCAATGTTGAATGGCTTACATTTATATTTAGGAGTGTTTTGGATAGTTCTATTATATATATATATATATATATATATATATTTATATGTAATTGAAATATTTCAGTTGATTTTAAATTTAACGTCACTAACGATTTTAACTGTTTATATTGTTCCATAGCGTCTCCTTTGAAAGTTTATATATCAATATTTTCAAGCATCCATAAACTACATTTACCATCCCAATGAATGCATCTTTTAGAAGACGAACTATTAAGAGGTATTTATATTTTGTTAAAATATTTAAAATTTAGACTCTCTTAACCGTACCCTTCAACCAGATTCTATCTGATTTTATTTTTATTTTATCTTACTTTGTTTATCAACATCAAAAAATTAACTATTTTCCTTTATATTTTAAATATTTTCCAGATATATCTGCCTCACTTAAAAATACTAGCTTTTGGTGTCTTTAGAAAAAGAAACCCACCCAATGTTTTCGTTGATGAGGAGACTTTGTTTCAAAACTATATGATAAAATTATTGTCCAAGACTCATTGTCTATCACAATAAAAACATTGTTTCCGAAACGATCGTACAATTTATTGATTTTGTTTGTTCTGCCTTATGAAACCGATGTTTAATTTTTAATTCTAATTATAAATTATCAATCATCTTACTTAATATTAAAATAGCTCTAGGATATATATATATATATATATATATATATATATATATATATATATATATATATATATATATATATACCTATCGAGCTTATTATATATCTATATTACAACGAGCACTGTTTTCTTTTCTTTTATTTTAATTGTATTATTGAATGTACTAATACATTAAAATATGCTCTGCTCTTTAGACTCTTGCTCTAATCCACTAAGTATATATATATATATATATATATATATATATATATATATATATGTGTGTGTGTGTGTGTGTGTTTGATATTGGGGTTGGTTCCCCTAGTCTTCGCCCAATCAAGGGCACCCACAAGACAGTGGGTTAAGATTGGTAGTGTGCCAGGGCATGTCAACACATCGCTGGGCCATACCGCATTATTTCTGGGGTCCCCCTACTACTCCGAGATCTCCTACAAGTTTAACCTGGGGCCGCAAGCACCCAGTTACCGTGTATGGCCAACGTGGAGGCACTGTAGGAGTTGATGATGGAGAAGCTATGTACTGGCAGGCTAGACTTATACATAGCTAATTCCTTTTCACCACGAGGGTAGCCAGCGGTGTTAGCTGAAAGCGAGAAGGCATGCTAGCATGAACTTAACACTAACTCATACCTAACACACTAGACGCATCTCATCCCCCTGCCGGATTAAGAATCCAAAGGCACAGACCATTGCTTTGTGGACCTTATTACAGCAAAAGGCTAGGAGATGGGAACTCTGACTTCATATTCTATTGCTGCCTTGCAGTTTTCCTTAAAAGGCTATGGAAACTCATCCAAAAAGAAAAGGCGTAGTAGCGGACACGATATGGCGAGTGGACATGAACATTGGAGGTGCAGAGAGTATCTATCTGATGCGCAACAGATACTGCACCTAAACTGCGGAAGCAAGGTTGGAGCCAAGATGATGAGACTACGCCAACACCAAGGTATAAAAGTACTGAGGCCCCAACTAGTCATCGTCAAGACTATATATATATATATATATATATATATATATATATATATATATATATATATATATATATATATTCAATATAGATTGTCTTACATACATAGAGAGATACTTTTACTATAAGTAAATAATTTGTTCCTGAACTTTTAAGTTGCTAACAAATTTTTTTATCTTTTATGAGTTTAGATAATGATACTTATATAATTGTTTCGTGTGTCTAATTCCTCGTAGCTCTGCTACGAAACAGTATTGAATGATAACCACCGTTTGATGAATGAATTAATAAAATCTATATAAGGGCTGCCAAATAGCTTGGCACAAGAAGCATTATTATGTTTAGTAGAAACAATAATACTAATACAAAAAGAATCATGTTTTCCATAGAATTTCTAGTCGTCGTTTTTTGCGCATTTTTTCCAATTAATTCTGCGTTCATTTTTAGATTTTATTCTTACTTTTACAATAAAAAAATAACGAAATACCGAGCCAATTTTATAAAATTAACGATATGTATTTTTTAAATTTTAAATGTGATCTTTGCATTTTAATTTAAACAAAACATTCTCAATTCAAACGACATTGTGATGGTCATATAAAAATAATAATCTTGTTGTTTTTCAATTAAAACGCAGATATTAATTTTAAAATGTGAAATACATAATTAACAGAGAAGCTTTATAAATTCATCGGCCATATTGAACCGGTTGTACGTTTCATTAACCAGGTTTATCTGATTTTTCAGGCAAGATTAGTAAGCTCCCACTTTTGATGTCGCTATGACCCCGGCCTCTAATTCACAGTAGTACAATTCCATCTTGAAAAAAAAAATTCATTTATTGGGAAGAAAAGAAGTTAATCAGATTACGTGTAATTACGGCAATAATATTAGCACATGCAACTGACCTAGCTGTACAAGATGTGTTTTCCAAATCTGTAATTAGATTTTTAGCAAAAATATATAACTCTACCATGCTAAAAAGCTACTAACGCCCGAAAGTATCTTATACCTCGATAAGGCCACAGATGCATGGAGTATTGTTGTCATATTTGGGCCGCTACTAGGTTCTCACTCCTAGACAAGGTTCAAAAGATAGTCGCCAACCTTATAGGTCCTGAACCATAAATACCCCCGACAAACCCGACAAGCAGCAAAATCCCACCCCTTCACAGTAGAGATCCCTAGATGTAAGAGAGCCTTCTACTCCAGTAGTTTCTTCCCCCAGAACCGCTAGACTTTGGAATTCCCTTCCGGGTTCCTGCTTCCCCAACTGAACTGACGTGCAGAAGTTCAAGTGTAACGTGAACCGACATCTTACTGCCCAACTCCCTACATAGTACCCCAGTAGCTTATGTCCCTGATAATAGTCCCCTACATGAAAGTGGCAATGTGCTTTGTTTGGGGGGGGTGAAAATGTAATATATATACACACACACACATATATATATATATATATATATATATATATATATATATATATATATATATATATGTGTGTGTGTGTGTGTGTGCGTGTGTGTGTGTTCTATTACCGTTTCATCGGTTTGGCTACATATGTAAAAAAACAAACATTTTCACTTAGTCAAAATGATAAGACCACTGATAATTTATCTAACAAAAGGCAATTATAAATTACTAAAAAGAGTCTTAGTATTTAGTATAGCCTCCATTATTACGAATTAATTCAAAAATGTTTGTTTTTTAAAAAATAATTATTAGATCAGGGTTAAGGGTTCGAATGAAGCAGATTTCATTTTTTTTCCATCATATTTTCCCTCTTCGCAATGGTTTCAATTATTTGTTCGATTAAAATTTCATATTATGCGTAAAGCTTACTTTCGTAAGTGGTTTCGACCAGGACTGTATATATATATATATATATATAAGAGATAGGGAGCATATATATATATATATATATATATATATATATATATATATATATATATATATATAATTATTTTTTACTATAATAATTAAATACCTACAGACACTAGTGTTTAATTTTTTCGGGATTCTTCAGTGCAGGGTGTCACGATTCGAACCCCGCACCACGATTCGGCTACCATTAACCGCTTGAAATAGCGTTGAATCTTAAACATTTTAAATGTTCATTACGTCAGTCAGAGTGATCTAATCGTTATACGATGATCTATGCATAAGAGCTAAATTGACCGACTTTAATTCAACTGAAAGTGCTCAACGATAAGAAATGAATTTCTTAAAGGGGCTGTAATAATTGTTTTTTTTACTATAATAATTAAATACCTACAGACACTAGTGTTTCATCCTTTCGGGATTCTTCAGTGCAGGGTGTCACGATTAACACCAGCCGAACGATTCGAACCCCGCACCACGAGACATCTCTGGTTCGATTAGTGAAGACCGTATCCATTCGGCTATCATTAACCGCGTGAAATAGCGTTGAATTTTAAACATTTTAAATGTTCATTACGTCAGTCAGAGAGTGATCCTATCGTTATACGATGATCTATGTATAAGAGCTAAATTGACCGACTTTAATTCAACTGAAAGTGCTCAACGATAAGAAATGAATTTCTTTAATATATATATATATATATATATATATAAATATATATATATATATATATATATATATATATATATATATATATATATATATATAATGCTCCCTATCTTAGGTTGAGCATTTTGGGAAGTGATATACAAATTACCATAAGTGTATCAAGCGATGCTCTTTGTGTAAACAAATTCAGCTTAGGTATTTGGATAATGTCCAAACCATTGTTAATTCACTGCCCACATAACAGCAGCCGTATATCGCAACGGTTAGAAACCTAGACTGTCGTTTGGACGATCATGTTTCCATCCTGGCTTGAGGTGGTTGCTTCTCTAGCCGCACTGGTGAGCTGTAAAACAGAAAACCAGTGCCGTAGGTGGATGCCTATATCTATCTATCTATCTATCTATCTATCTATCTATCTATCTATCTTTATATATATATATATATATATATATATATATATATATATATGTGTGTGTGTGTGTGTGTGTGTGTGTGTGTGTGTGTGTGTGTGTGTGTGTGTGTACTAGTGGGGGGGCCAAACTATGTCCGGACGTAGAATACCCTTAAATGTGATATTTTAATGTCCAGTTTTCGTACATGTTATTAAATAAAAAAAATTATTTGGGTGCCATCAGCTAGAATATAAATATAATCTGTAGCATTCAAAGCTGGTAACGTTACCACTGTACGATAGTGACACGCATATGAACCTATTAAATAAAAAATAACTAAGATAATTGTACAATAATGATAGTATAGTAAAGTATTAATAACAAAGAAATTAATTTTTAATAATAATAATAATAATGATGATGATGATGATGATGATAATGATGACGATGACGACGATAATAATAATAATAATAATAATAATAATAATAATAATAATGAACCTCCCCACAAGGGCAGAGTTAGAGACAATCCGTTCCCCCTCTTTTGCATTTTGAACTTTAATTCAAGCTATCATATGAAAATATATAAAATTACCCCTAAGTTGTTTACAGTGCAATGTAGACTATCAGGTATTGTCGATTAAAACACAGGAGAAATGTGATGCTTCCAATCGGTGCACCGTGGTATGGTTCTTGACTAGTGCAGTCAATCAATTGACTTGATGGAAAAACAAGCAATTCTATCCATTTCAATGACAATAAAAGTATTTGAAGTCTGAAATATTTGTCGATCCTAACTTAATCCCGGCCAAGGTTTTGTACGTCTGCTAGTATTATATAAATAGTTTTTAATAATAAAAATGATAAAATTCTCTACGTTTTCTGGCTCACTCGCTCTTTTTCCATAGAAAGATTTTCATGAGAAAATCCCTTTTCAATGATCGATATTACAATTAGGTTTCCGAATGTCACAATAAAACATGTATCAATATTTATGTGAAGATTGCCGTAAAACCTTACTATTTACACTAAAAACGGCAGCATAAAAAATAAATGCAACCCATAAATATTTATGAAGCTTTCCGTTCTCAGCGAAAGAGAAATCCTTCCAGACTAAGTCAATTGTAATTTTATTAGAATCAGTTCAGAAATTTTTCTTTCCATATTTGCCTTCATTTTATAGATTTTTCCTATTATCTCCAGCTGATCTGTCTGAGGTGGATTAAATAAGATATTTTTGTAGGCAGGGACACTTTTCATTAGTTCCAATCGAGTAATGGTTATTTATGAGTGCATAAATTCTAATTTCTCTGAATCCAATTTCTATAAAATTAAAAAAAAAAAAAACTTTTGATAGTACTGTGCGCTTTTATGGATCCATCTTTTATGTGTGTTTCTAAAATAAATCTTAAACGTAGTCAGTTGAAAATTAAAACAGAAAACAGAAAATAATTGATTTTAAATTGTAAATCTTCAACAATGAAAATACAGACAGATAATACTGTTCCTTATTAAACATAATTTATTTTTGAAAATCTGTTTCAATTAAACGTTAATTTATTTTGATTCTTGGACAAATTTGGAACCGTACAAAACCGACTTTAGCTGAACCGAAGTTAAATCATAGGTTAAAGTTACAGTTTGTAGTGAATAATACATAGCTTGTCTGGGTATAGCTGCCGGAGGTGAGGATGCTCTTCCAACGGTCAAGAAGAACAATGACCTTGTGTTTATGTATACTAATAGAGTAAGGTAATTGTTATAAAAACCTTCATCCTTTGTGAGTCACTTCCTTCCTTTATTTTTATGTTACTGTGGTTACAAGACCTAAGAAGAAGGTCGCGAAGAAGATTGTATTTTTTCGCAACCTTACTTCAGGTTAGCTACTCTCAGTTATATGATTTTTTTTTCAACAAGTTTTAATAAAAGCATAAGACATTCACATTCTATGCAAGTTTCTTTTTTGTTTTATGTATATTCTTTAAACATTTAATATAGATTAAATAAAAACAAACACACCGAAGCCTTATGAAGGAATCATGTTTTATCTATCTATCTATCCCTCTCGCTCTCTCTCACTCTCTCTCTCTCTCTCTCTCTCTCTCTCTCTCTCTCTCTCTCTATATATATATATATATATATATATATATATATATTTAGAAAGGTTTTTAGTGGTACAAAATGTTATTAAAGTTTTAAAAGGATAAGTGGAGTCATAATTAGAATTTTGAGGAGGATCGAGGGGGGGGGGGATTATTGAACACGAAAAAATAGTCAAAAGATAATTCGACTAAAATAATAATAAAAATGAATCTCGATGTACCTTTCATCCGACTCTTGTCAAGAGATTACGTCGGCAGCCATTAAAATAAAACAATTTATACATAATTGAAAATGGAGGCGAAGAGAGGGCTGAAACAAAAAATAATAATTATAAAACTACACAGCGTGAATTAAATGAATGAATAACCCGTGATATATCGTCCATATTTCAGAGCATAGGACGAAATAAAACTTTATTAAGAATTAAAGAAGATAACTGATATTCTTGCGAAAAATGGTTTCCCTGAGGGTATAATCTCTAAGCATATTCGCCAAGCTCCTGTTAAATTTAATACCAACCCTTTCTTTGGTCCGGCTAAGTGTCCAGTTTATCTGAAACTCCCTTATATCAGTATATATATATATATATATATATATATATATATATATATATATATATATATATATCTCCTTTTATCAGTAAAGGGTTTGTCGATAAACTTACTTCGGTTGTATCTCGCCGTATCTATGCGGTGCAGCCTCTTGTGGTGCTCGGCACTAAAACTGCCTTCCCAGCTTTTAAGAAAGATACACTTCCCACACTACAAAATGTTTAGTTGTATATGAATTTAAATGTCAATGTGATGCTGACTATATGGGTCGTACGTTTCAACGTCTGGGAGTCGGATTGGAACAGCATGTCCCTGCGTGTTTCCGAAAGTCCCAGGAGTCTAGAATAAACACAGTGTTGAACACATTCGAGCGTTCACAGAACATATCCGGGCATTTCGGAGACTATACGGGGGCTCATTATTCATGAGTCATCAATTGGTGCGCACTTGTATGACAATAAAGCATGTGGTGAAGCGATTTCGGATGGCTGTTTTCGCATTGTACACAATACCTGTTCCAAGCAGCATCTCTATTTTTTCGAGGCTGTAACTGTACTAATGCGCACACCATCACTCTGAAGGCAAAAGAAGCTGTCGCATTATTAGACCTGCTTAAAGAGCCCTGATTTACCAAAAAAAAAAAAAAATGTCTACATTCCCACATTATTTCTTGTTGCTGCACTTATTGCAGGCAAGTTATTTTTTTAATTTCCTCTCAGGTTCTAAAATATGGACGATATATCACGGGTTATTCATTCATTTAATTCACCTCGTGTAGTTTTATAATTTATTTTTGGTTTCACCCCTCCCTTTTGCCTCCATTTTTAAGTGTTAAGTATAAATTGTTTTATTTTAATGGCTGCTGACGTAATCTTTTGACAAGAGTCGAACAAATGGTACCTTGAGGTTCTTTTTTTTATTTTATTTTAGTCGAATAGTCTTTTGACTATTTCTTCGTGTCCAATAATTTTTCTCCTCCCCGCCTCGATCTTCCTCAAAATTCTAATAATGACTCCACTTATCCTTTTTAAAACTGTAATATATATATATATATATATATATATATATATATATATATATATATATATATATAAGAAATGGAGAATGTGTGTGTCGGGACACTTCTCAACCTAAATAATCCACAAACTTGAAATTTGTATATAGGGTATTCAGGCATGTGAAACATTCTGATAATCGGTTACTATTTGGAAAAAAGGTTCTGCTAAAAATAAAAAGTATTGGAAATTAGTAGCTGTGGTTGTCGGATTTTTAACTGTTTTTCTAACTGTTTGACGAATGCGCATGCATGAATTGTTTACATGATTCCTCATGTTAAGAATAAGATTGTTTTAAAAAAATTATGAAGAACGTGTCAAGCTGGCCTAATATTTATCGTACTTGACTGACTATCTTTAGATTTTAGTTTCTATCTCAGCACGAGTATTTTTGTTAGTTATAAGAAATTAACTGTTTAGAAAGAAAGCACATTATACTCGCATGCTCATCTTTTAGTGTCTTTTCGGGTTTGTTTTACTTCATTTGTAAAAGAAAGTAAGCGTTACGTTTAGTGCGTAAGTATATCTGTTAATAATAAATAAAAATTCTGCATTAATTTTTATATTAATGCGTATTATACGACTAGGCAA
Source organism: Euprymna scolopes (assembly GCF_053919585.1). Taxonomy (NCBI): domain Eukaryota; kingdom Metazoa; phylum Mollusca; class Cephalopoda; order Sepiida; family Sepiolidae; genus Euprymna; species Euprymna scolopes. The sequence goes on along the minus strand of NC_136488.1, from coordinate 168,698,668 downwards.
CGCCGAATGACCTGCTAGTATAAAATATTCTCGTGCTTTCTATAAGCGAGAAACAGGCAACCGACTACAATCAGAATATACTTATTCGCATTTCGTTTCAGTACGTCTTTACACTAATACACACACAACACACACACACACAACACACAACACACGCATATATATATATATATATACGTATATATGTGTGTGTGTGTGTGCGTGTATATATATATATATATATATATATATATATATATATATATATATACTAATAATTAAGTCCGGCATTGCTCGGGTGTTCGGATGTGTATGTTGAGAAAAAAAAGTGGTAGTTCAAAGGGAGGATCGAACACGTACCGCGAAGGAGGGCGTCTTTGTTGTTACGACCACTGCCAAACCGAAAGTGACGTAGGTTAAAATTAAGGCTAGACAATCGAAGGTAGAGGATGACTTTCAAAAATATCGACTAAAAAAGCGAACCCCTGTAGAAAATGCCTGCTTGAAGGTGAAGATATAAAAGTGTTAAGCCAATTTTGTGATATGTGTAGTCTGAAAGGTCGAACTTCAAAACGATACTGATCTTGGAAAAATCCGTCGGCTCTGTTGAAAGTTTTAGGCAGACATGCAAACATACATACATACATACATACATTTTTATATTGGTAACTAAAAATTTTCGACCCAAACGATTAAAAAGCTTAACAGCCAAATTTCTGGCTAACAACGGATTACAAAGATTTTTCTCAATCTCAGTACCCTATATATCAAATTTCGAGTCTGTAGACTGAAAATTGACAAAGTTATTGCGAAGGGAAATGTACACAGACAGACACACAGATACACAGGACACGTTTACTTTTATAGATATACTAGCATTTCAGCCCGGCGTAGCCCGGGTGTTTGGGGGTGTATATTGAGCAAAAAAAAAGCGGTCAATTTTTTAAACTTTAACGCCTATTATGACCCCTTAACATTTAATGTTTGGGGCTCAAATAAAGATATTAAGTTAGATCCATATTCATGAAACCTATATCTAAAATTTCTAGTGTTTATACCCAAAATTAGCGGAGGAGTTTGGTAGTGTTCTAAAAGGTCAAATCGTTGAACTTTCACCCCTTAAGTACCAAATTGACAGAGTTATTTCGTAGGGAAATGCACACACACACACACGTTCACTTTTATATATATATATACACACACACACACACACACACACACACACACACACACACACACACACACACACACATATATATAGCTGTACTCTGCCACGTTTTTCTGTTGCCCAGTTTGCTCAAACAGAGAGAAAAAAGAAAATATATGTTTTAATATGCTTAATCTTCTTGCATATAATAATGGAGGCGGAATTTTTTCCCTCTAGACCAAAATATTGTAGGTTTACATGGGACATAAAAAAGTATGTTATTTGTCATTACCTTATATAACTATAGAACTCCATTACATATACATAATTCAGTAATATTAAACTATTACATTAATTCCTAGGAGCGCTATCTTCAGCATCATCGTAGCCTACAGAGGGAGTAGTAACTTTAACCCCCTATCTTATAAGACCTCTTACGATCCCACTCAACACTGCGCACATTTATAATTTTTCTATTTTCTTGGATCTACTCCGCCATTAACTGATTGTGAATTCATACACATCGAGAAGAATCATTACATATAAAATAACTCAAAATAAAGGCTTCTCACCTCATTTAAACTATTACCAGTACTCCTTTCGTTAATATCTTCGTAACAGTACTAGGAAAAAAAAAAGATTTTGCCGTGTTATAGAAATTGAAGATTCATATTTTCTTTGCTGTTTACATTTTTTTTTCATTTATAGTGACTAATAATTATTATTTATATTATATTTCACTAATAAAGTTACGGTGACACATCATTATTAATTACTAGCGTTGCGTTGCCCGAGTGTTTGGAGGTGTCTGTTGAGCAAAAAAAAACAGTCAATTTTTTAAACTTTGACCCCTATTATGACCCCTTAATATCTATTGTTTTGGCTCAAAAAAAGTTATTAATTTAGATCGATATCGACGGAACCGGTGTCTTAAATTTCAAGTGTTTAGACCCAAAATTATCGGAGCTGTTTGGTAGAGTTCTCAAAGGTCAAGTCGTTGAACTTTGACCCCTTAACAGCCAAATAACTGGCCGAAACCGAATTACAAAGATTTTTCCAAATCTCAGTACCTGTATATCAAATTTCGAGTCTGTAGATTTAAAATTGACAGAGTTATTGCGTAAGGAAATGTACACAGACACACACACACACACACACACACACAGAAACACGTTCAGTTTTATATATATAATAGATATTTGATTTTAGTAATAAAGATTACGAGACAGTAATTTGTTCTTACTAAAAGGTTGTTAGAGACGCTTTAGACAAATATTCCGTTTCATTTTGTTTACGAGTTGATGATTAGATTTTTTTAGTTTACAAGTTTGTTTATATTATAAATATTTCATGAACTTTAAATAGCTAAAATTAATGAACCTTAATATTACACATGTTCAGATGTGGTTAATTACTTGAAATTAACCTTTTACTTTGGTAATAAGGATACTGCAATAGAATCTTTTTTGTTCCGAATATTGCTACCGACGCACACATTATGTAACAAATAAAAAAAAGGTAAACATGAAAAATCTTTCTTCCTTCGACCAGTCCTTCAAAATGAACCCTTTTACAGGTTTTCCGGGCTGCTGAAAACAAAAACCACGTTTAAAATTCCGGCAAACAAGTAGTTTAAAATATCTCAAGAAATTTTAATTTAAAAAAACCTATTGAGGGGGGTGAAAAGGAAAATAAGGTTTAATATTTCGGCAAACAAGTAGTTTAAAAAATATTTAAAAATGTTGGTTCCCAAAAGTAGGTGATCACTTGTATATAATAATTTAACGTAAAATGAGCACCCACTTGATGGTCATCTTTTGTAAGGGGTGCAGGATGGGGTCAGCGTACAATCAACACAATTTCACGTAAACTGTGCACCCACCTTTTTCTTTCGGAGGGTCCGGGCATTAATAATAGATTTGACGTGCACTTACAAATAACAAAAAACGGGATTACTCATTTTACGTTACATTGTGTTCAGTGTACCCGTCTTCATAAAAAAATATAATAAAGGTGGCCATAAAATGGTTGCTCATTTCGCATTATATTATTATGGAAAAGTGATCCCCCACTTTTTAAAAACTAACATTTATTCAGATTTTGCAATCTACACCTATGCCGGATTTGTTTTTACGTTATTTAAAATCCTTTAAAAGTGGTAATTTTAAAGGATTTGTCGAGGATGGAAAGATTCTTCATATTTACAAAAAAAAAGAAATAAATAATGAAAGATGAAGCTGTGCAATTAGTAAATGTGTATAATTATATAAGTTTTAATAAAAAAGCGTTAAACAATATAAAGCACAATTTGTGATAATTATTTTTACATTAGGGAGAGGAGTGTATTTTGTAAATATTCTTCCACATTGGGGAGAGGAGGGTCTTTTGTAAATATTCTTCTACCTTACAATTGAATAAAAAAATAGCCCGGAAGTTGAATTCAACCTGATAACAATAATTACAAATAGCACGGTACCAAAATGCATAAGCACCAAATTTTAAAGTAGATAGTGATCTAGGATGTATATGATGGAGCACACATGTTTTACGATATTTTTTTATTACATAATATGATTAAATTTAACCCATTTAAAGTTTACGAACCAGATTCCGAATTTTTTGTTATTGAACGAAACTGTTCTTTTTATAACATTTACTTTTACAGCTTGATTAAAGATCTCACGTTCTTAAATAGCGTTTACACTTATATTTGGTAACGTGCAGGTGACTACTGGCATTTAGTTCCCTTTAAAGGACACAGGGTTCGATAGTGTTTTTTGTCACCATAATTCCGATATTGTCAACTAAAATTCCTTGCCCTGAACTTTACTCTGAACCATACCCTGAAAAATACCCTGAACCTTCCAGCAAATTCTTTGACAGTCTTTCCTCCAGGCACAAAATGGGGTGTATTCTGAAAGCTATTTTTAACATGAGGAGGTTGGGGGTTGGCAAACGACAAAAACAACAACAACCGTATTTTTAATTTTTACGAGGAGGGGGATGCATGCTACCACCGGGCAGCGCCGGTTAACGGGTCCTACTAGTTTAATAATATTTGTGGATACACAATATTTTTGGCGGCTCCATTTTCTATGTATAAAATATCTGGTTTGCTGATCTAAACCACGCGGCGTATAATTGTCCATATGATAAGAAATAAACATGTTAATGGAATGCACACGAATGAAAAAATGTCTCTTAGCTTTGTTGATGCTAACTTCGAATGCTAACTGATTTAGAATTGCAATATTTTTAATTTAATTTGTGAAAGGAGGATTCGTTCACCTTTGGATGGTGCTTCTATGATATTGTACATCCGATCCGCGTGTTATTGCAAAGCTTCGGCTGAATTACATTCCGCAGCATGATAATCTACAAACCAATTTTCGATTACAGTACGAGCGGTAACATCCCTGGAAAATCTAGCTAATTCAATAATTCTGTTGGATAATTAATCGCTTCGTCTAATCATCATCGATGGGCTCGTATGTGACTAACTTCTAATATTGTAAAATTTGTGAGCGTTTTTTTTTCTTGGTTGCAAGATTAGACCGTTCAACCAGTCAACAAATTCTTAAAATTAATCACACACACACACACACACAAACAAACACACACATATATATATATATATACACACACACACTCTCTCTCTCTCTTTCTCTCTCTATCAATAATATAAAGCTGAATGTCTGTGTGTGTGCGTGTGTGTGCGTGTGTGTGTGTGGTCACGAATACGGCTCCTATATAGTTGACTATTTAAAAAAAACTGATCACATATAATGATAGAAGCTGTATCGAGACACAAGAATGGGTATGTTTGATCTGGCATAATGATGATTCATTAAAATTGTGGGGTCTGAGTTCGCGCCTGGTCCACAAAGTATGGAAATACAAAAATTAAAAAAAAAATGTTTACACGTGTTTTTGATATAGATGTAAATAAGAATACTTTGATAAGTATGCTTTAACTTAAATAGGGATGCTATAATAAAATTGTGGGGTCTGCGTTCGCGTCTGGCCTCCATAGAAGTGAAATAGGCATACACTTTAATAAAGACTTTTCATATCTATCTGCGTAAGTATACTTATTATGTTTCAGTTTGAAGAAATATGGTATAATAAAATTATGGGGTGTTCGTTCGCACTTGACCTCCATAGAATAGAAATATGTCACAAAGTTTAACAATTTTTTTTTTAAATATAGATCCACAGAATATTGTGATAAGTGTTTCAGTGTGACCAGGTATGGTATAATAAATTATGGGGTTTATCTACTTTATTTTTACTTTCATCATATTTTGCTTTGGGTTTTATACCCCCGCATTGGAAGCTATCTCTTTACAACCGTTCCTTTTCATAACCTATCATGCTTTCAGAGTCCATTTTTCTTTAGGCTGTTTTTGAACCCAGTCAACGACGGGAGCTCTTGCTAGTATATATATATATATATATATATATATATATATATATATATATATATATATATATATATAATCTGTGTGTGCGTGCATCTGCGTGTGTTTTTGCGTGTGCATATGAAATAGCACGAGGTGTTGCCCTGTATAAAACGTAATGTAAAAATTCTTTAAAAAATAAAGTAAAAAAACGGAAAGAAACTGAGAAAAAGCAGAAGCGAGTATTATTCTTCTCTTCTAAACAGTTCATTTTTTGTAAGTAAAAAATATACTCGAGCTAAGATCGAAACCAAAACCTAAAGACGGTGAGTTAAGTACAATGGCCAGTTTGACACGATCTTTACGAGAAAAACCTAATTATTCCTAACGTAAGTAATCTGTTCTATAAACGATTCATGCATGTGCATTTGTGAAACATTTGAAAAACAAATAAAAATTCGATGACACCTCTCCCTACGTATCATATTTTCAATATTGGCCACCTTAGTAGACTTTTTGTATAAATAAAGACACATAAATCTTTCTCCACCGGACTGTATACTGTATAAATTAAATTTCATAGTTGTACATTATAAATTCATTGAGTATATAAGTTTAGAACTCTTTTAACACACATTCTTACTTACTATATATATATCTATATATACATACACACATCTATATATCTATAAAAACAGAGATGTGTGTGCCACAGACGATTTCTGATGGGTTAATCCAATAATCACATCTCCTAAAAAACTATAGTTTTTACGCTCTTAAATTTACCGTAAAATAGTATGGCTTTATTTATTGCCCATCTTGGAAGGGTTTTATTTTTTCCTAACTTGTTATTTACAAATTACAAAAATACGAAACTTACACAATCTTACAATCCAACTTCCGACATCGCGTCCGCCATTCTGGTGCTAGCCGCACACACGTACACACAACACAAAAACAAACGCTATTAGTACTACTATAATTCCCAGCACACGCGCACACACGCGCACACACGCGCGCACACACACACACTCTGGCGTTAGCCGCGCACACGTACACACAACACGAACACAAACGCTATTAGTACTACTATAATTTCCAGCACACACGCACACACACACGTCCACTACCGTCCTTGGCTACGTCACGTTGTTATGGCAACCAAGCCCGCTGACTAACACACAAATTTGATTTTCTTCATTTCTACGCAAATAGTACGCAAATATTAATCATATAGAATATCTGTATGAATATAATTACACGTAATAGTTAAATAAAGATGATCATCTAATAAGAGAACCGAAAAAAAACTAATAGGGAATTAATTAAAAACGATAAAAAATATGCACATTAGCTTGATCTTTTGTAGATGAATGCAATTCCACGACTCATAAATAACAAAGTTGCATTTTCTTAGTCCTGATTGATTTATTTTAGTCCAAACCCGTCCCGATCTTATTTTTCTTGGAGGTCACCGAATATCCCCTCCCCCCGTTATTTTGTCCGTAGCCCACTCCCTCTTAGGAAGTGCTCCCTTGTTTTCGGCTGATACCGGAAAACAGGAAGCATTTCAAAATTAAATAGGTAAGGGTGGGTCCGTACTAACACATTCACCGTTTAACGTTTTATTTTGTTCATTTACTTTTTTATTACTGTTATTTTTCTTTATTTTGGGGTGTTTTTAAGGCTCTCATTATCCCCGCCCATCATCCGCATATACCATACACATCACAATTTCATCCGCATGTATCATACACATCACAATTTCCATTTTGTTATTATTGCTTTGTAAATATAAAGTCATTATATATTTTATTTAAAAAAAAAGGAAAAGTCATTGTATATAATTTTATTTAAAAAAAAAACAAAAAACTTGTACATATTGTCATCTGGGGCTTTAAGTAGATCCAACTCCTAGAGTGAATGCGGTATTGTGGTGATTGCAACTAGTGATAGGGAATAGACAAGTGGACGACCCCCGACACCCATCTTCCCCCCCACACCCTTTCTGGCCTCATGCAACATTTAAAATGAATTAGTTGCCTGTTTTATATAATTTTAACCCTTAAATTCTGTAAAATTTGTGATTATTCTTCTTAAATAAATATTTAAGTAAATAGAAAAGAGGCTTGCCGTTTTTCTGTTGTTCTTGGCCTTCGGGCTGGGATCAAAGTGTAGTATCTGTTCTGCAAATGCGGCACTTAAGATAATTTGTACCAGTCAATGGAGGGGAAACCCTCTTTACTGGGACAATTATTATTTTTGGTTACTAGAGTGCCCCTATTTTGCCTACTTTTAAGGGAGCTGGTTTTTACCCCACATTAAAAACGGCCTTGTGCCTAATTTGCTTTGGTGGGGAAGCAAATAAATACATTAAATAAATAGAAAAAAGGTGTGTTAATAAGACTATCATTACACACAAAAAAATATAGATTTATTTTTGGGTAAAGTTCCCCCGGGTTTTCCTTTCACTTCAGTAAATAAGCGAGTATCCATTTCAGTGTTAAATAAAACTATCTTTGGGATTCATATTGAAATTCATTGACAGTCAAAAACCAATATTATTGTGTTGATTCGATTAGGCGATAGTTCGATGATAATAATAGACGCAGTGCAATGGAATTTTCGCAACTTACAGTTCTTTATTATTATCCTTAAATATATATATATGGTGTTTTATTATATATTATCCTTAAATATCGTTGAATTAATTAATGGTCTTTTGTTATATATATGGCGTACTATTATCCTTATATATACGATGTTTATGTTTATATATATATAAGTGATAGTGTCTGTGTGTGTCTGTGCGTCTGTGTGCATTTCCCTACCCTAAAACTCTGTCAATTTTAAGCCTACAGATTCGAAATTTGATATACAGGGTACTGAGATTTGGGAAAATCGATGTGATAGGTTTTCGACAGAAATTTGGCAATTAAGTGGTCAATATTCAACGATTTGACCTTTGAGAACTCTACCAAACTCCTCCTACAATCTTGGGTCTAAACACGTGATATTTTAGATATAGATTCCTTGGACATGGATCTAACTTATTAACTTTACTTGATCCCTAAACAATAAATGTTAAGAGGTCATAATAGGGGTCAAATTTTAAAAAAATTGACCGTTTTTTTCTCAGCATACACCTCAAAACACCTGGGCAACGCCGGGCACCGATTGCTAGTATATATATATATATATATATATATATATATATATATATATATATATATATATGCATATAAATTTAGTAAAACTGGTAATTAGTAAAAACTATACTCAATACTATTGCAGAGCAAAAATTTGTGTTTTATTTTTTATTACACTTTTATCTGTTTGGTTACAAATATTTCGGATGTTTGACTATGTTTACGATCCAACAGCCTCGTCAGACCTTACAGAAAATATATGTATATACATATATATATATATATATACATGCATATATAGTAGATATGTATATATATATACATATATATATATATATATATAACGGGATATCATTCATATGTAATATATTGATGCTGGCATTCTGTAGATGTTCAGTGTAAATGGAAACGCTCTGATATTATTGTAACTCTTTTGTTAAAACTGCAAAAGTATTTATCTAAGTTATCAGGGACTCCCGGCATAGCCCGGTCGTTAATTACACTAAAATATGTAATTTTTTATTCCTGCAGATTTCGTATATATTAGAACACAATTAATGTTCTATTGATGTCTATATGTTAAAATGTTGTAATTTCTAATATATATATATATCTATATGATTTGGGTTCACACCTTGAAGTGAAATCGAATCCTAAATTAATAAAAAAAAAGATAGATTACTAAAGTGTCATAAGCTATAATCGAATCCGAAACAAAATTTATGAAGAATTCTTAGTAAAAATAAAAGGGTTATAATGTAGGGCTGTACAGACGTTGGGAGCAGGTAAATAAATAATGATAAGTAATTCAAATTATTCCAAATTCTGTTTCTCCACTAATGATAGGTTAGTATCCGAACGGACCTTTGGAATAAGGACAAACCAGAGTTGAAAAAAACATTCAGGTAGGTTAATAAATTAATATAAATACATAATAATAAAAAATATTGAATTATTTATCATTTAATTGTTTATTTATTTATCTGTTCATAACGACTGTAAATTCTTGCATTAAATCTTTCGAAAATACCTTTCATTCTTTAACAATTCTTCAAGCAAATAACGCTATACTTATTACTCTTAGTAAAATTAATAAAAAATTAAATGACTTGAGTGCTATCAGCTATTATCGAAACCGAAACCAAAACTTATGATGGATTCTTGGTAACCTTATGTATTACAAGAAATGGAAGATTTAAACGACTGGGTATTATTAACGTTATGGTATTAATAATTCAAACACGGTAGTGTTTGAGTATATGGTTAAGTAGCAGTTTTACTCATTAAGAACTGCTTTAAAAGGTATTCTGCTCACTTATTTTTCGACCAAACCGCTGAGCTTTGACCTGATTCTAGGCTATGATGCCATCAGAGCCCTAGGTGGTGCTCACATAACGCAGACGGGGTGGTACAGTTTTAGGAGAAGGTGCCAGTGTGCGCAGCTTTGAAGATTGATCAGCCAGACTTTATTGTCGAATTTGACCAAAAGCAGAAGGCTTGGACAGCCGCGTGGAAGTAGTCGGAAAGTCAGGAACCAGCCAAACTGCGAAATGGGGTAACAGAGTACCATGTGCCCGACCAAATGAGGCCTGCATATGAAGATGAACTTCGTGATTGGATCAAGGATAGCTGGTTAATTCCCTACCTCTATGAGAAACTTGCCCCCCACGCTAAATAATGGAGACCATCATTAACGCTCTGTTGTCACAGGAAGAAACAATAAAAGATGGGACATCGGCGTACCTTGATAACATATATGTGAACGAAGACATTGTGTCATCATCACGTGTAAGGTCTGAACTGACTCAGTTTGGTTTGACGTGAAAGGACCCATAACGTTTGGAGAATGGCGTCCGTCTTGGGCCTGAACGTTTTACAGGAGCGAGGAACTTTTAAATGGGGGCGCGAAACTACAGTTCCTGAAGTGCCCGATGTCTTCATGAGGCGAGCAGTATTCTCCCTGTGTGTAAAACTTATGGTGAACATACCAGTGTGTGGATGGACTCGTGTGGCAACAGGCATTATAACAAGGAAGACAAGTTCAGTATCCAAAGGCTGGGATGATGAAATAGCCGACGATCTGTTGATTTGCATGGTGAAGAACCATCGCAAGTGTAAAGCAGGATGATCCCGCCAAATGGGATTAGTACGTTCAGGGAGAAACACTAAACGTGTGGGCGGATGCGAGCTCTCTACCAATTGGTGTGCTGTTGGAGAAGAATGGGGCTGCGATTGGGGGCACCTGCTGGTTACGACCGGCGAATGACGCTGCTCATATCAACCTGGCAAAGCTCGATGCAGTGATAAAAGCTATCAAACTGGCACTCCAGTGGAAAGTCAGAAAATTACGCATACATACGGATTCGCTATGCGTGTACATCTGGATCTCAGATACACTGGCAGGCAAGGCCAGGGTGCGCACTAAGGCAGCGAGCAAGATGACCGTAAAAAGCTGGTAACAGATTACAACCTGTTGTGGATGCGGTACTTGTCACTTCAAATTGCAATCTTGCTGATAGGCTCACTCCGGTGCCACAGAGATGGTATGACATCACGAAGAAGAAAGCCGAGCCAGTGCCATTATGTGCTGCCTCTATTAAGGGGGCAGATTAAATCAGGAAGATACACTACCTCAGTGGACACCCCAGAGAGAGACGGACATGTTATTTTTTGCAGTTATCCAATCGGTCGGTGTCCAAAAGTGCGGTAAAAGCGGTAGTCAAGGAGTGCCAAACATGCCACTCAATCGACCCCCGTCCCGGACAGATGGCGAAAAGGTCAGCTGGGAGTAGATGTGACTTGGAGCCGACTGGGTATGGACATAACCACTACGGCAGCCAACACTTTCTCACCCTGATCGATTGTGGACCCACACGGTTCGCGATCTGGTGCCCATTAATAAGACAGGATTCCTCCAGTATTATCCGTGAATTGGAGTCCATATTTTATGAAAGGGGTCTACCTGAAAAGATCCTCACAGACAATGACTCGCCCTTCTTCAGTGGGGTGTTCAAACGTTTCGTAGACAAGTGGGGATCCAGCTCAGACACTGATGTGCATATGTACCGAGTGGCAACGGCATAGCAGAGCGGTGCCATCGAAGCGTGGAGAGGATCGCAGCAAGAAAACAATGCACGATATATGGATATATATAGATGATATCTATATATATAATCCAACACACAAAAGATTGCATGAATGCTGCTATCGAGTGCACATCAAGAACATTGACGCCCGTCAGCCTGATCGGCAGAAAACCTGAGGGCCGTATGAGTTAGGGGGCACTGTCTGGGTGAAGCCTCCCAATAATCGATGCACCAACAGCTTTCAAATAGGTTGAATCACTGGCATCAGTGAGTAAGCCGTGCTAGTCGATGGTAACCCACGTCATGTGAAGGATATCCGGCCTGCCCTAAACACGAACCAGTTGGCGAGTGGCAGTAATGGTGTATCATTCAACAATGACATGTGGATCCGACCTATCCCCGTGATGGTACAACTGCCACCCCAATACTGACGCCGATAGTTCCAGCACCTCTTCTGAGAGCTCCGATTACGATGAAGAAGTCCAGCCTGATCGTATGACTGCACGCACTAACGCTGGGGTCAATTGTTTCGACACCTCTTCTGAGAGCTCCAATGAAGATGAATTAGCTCAACGAACTCCCCTTCGTAGGAGTTCCCGCAACAATTGACAACGTCCACCATGCCACATGTGTGCTCTGGAGACCAGTGGGGAGTGTAGAGTTGAATGTAACAATCAAAAAAAAATCGCCCACGTATGTGTGTGTATTGTGCGGTTATACAACTTACCTTCGGATGAGATCTGAGAGAGAGAAATTAAAGATGGCAGCCTTGGATTTATAAGGTGTAATCTCGTGGGATTTCACGAGATCTTATCTTCCACTGCACATGTATGCAAATGGAATGGGGTCAGTTTTTTTTTAAGAACATGCCTGTTGGCAGAGGTGGTTGGAAGAACACGTGCTTGAAGTTGTGAGAGAAAGTTGGCAGTGATGAATTCTAGTTGAACTTTTGCTTATCGGATTTATTTAATTTTGTTTTGCTGTTTTCCAACCCATTTAAGTGCAATTTTATAATTAATGCTGCAATATTTTAAGTTGTAAATTTATTATATTTTTTACTAGAATATATTGTCCTTTACTTTTTTAATTTAAACAACCAGCTTTACTTTTCCATGTTTAAGCTTAAGCATATTACTTTTCATGCACGCATTTTTCAATTATAATATATAGATTACTAGATTCTGCTTTATATAAGGTTGATACAAAAACAATATCGTTTTATTGCATACGTTACTTTTATATAAGATTTCTGAATAAATTCATCCATATATACAGCTATGTGAGATAATTTTGAGGCGGGGTTTTTCGCTCAATTACTTGTTGCCGTTTTCAGTCTCTTCATTCATTTTTTGCAAGCTTTTTGACAGCATAGGCAAAATTAAATTCGGTAGTGAAAGCCTAAATTGAAGCCGATCCTCGTTAAACAACACGAAAAGTTACTGTTGAACTCGAGATCAACCACTCAACAGTCGCTCGCCATTTTAAGCTAATAAGGAAGTTTAAAAGTTAGATGAATGGGTGCCGCATGAACTGAACGATAATAAAAAACAAATTGTCGTTGTAAGGTGTTTTCTTCGCTCCTTCTGCGCAACAAAAACGATCCATTTCTCGAGCGGATTGTGACGTGTGATGAGAAGTGTATCCTCTACAACAATCGGCAACGTTCGGAACAGTGGTTGGATGCCGGAGAAGCTCTACAACACTTCCCGAAGTCGAAACTGCACACCCAAAAGTTATCGTGACTGTTTGGTGGTTTGTGGCCGTTTCTATCTATCACAGCTCCTTGAATCCGGGCGAAACGATTACATCGAAGAAGTACTGCCGACAAATTGACGAAATGCACCAGAATCTCCAATGTACGTGCCCTTTTTAGTCAACGTGAAGGAACCAATTCTCCTCAATGATCAATGCTCACTAGTATCTCATGAAACTCTGTCGCAGTAATGGAAATATCCAAAACTCCTGAAAAACGATAAAGTATAAATTAATTATTCTAGAAAATAATTTTCGAAGAAATGAAAAAATTTAGCAGAATTTTTTTCGGCTAAAGACAAAGATCTAAATACTTATATATCAAGTCTCTTAGACATAATGATTAACAGACAAACTCACACACACACACGCATATATATATATATATATATATATATATATATATTTATATATCATAAATACTACTTTGTGTGTGGGTGTGAATTCCTTTCTCAAAGGTTCCGAAACGGTTGAGCCTATATTTGGCAAATTTCAGAAAAATGTAATATATATGTGTCTGACAGTGTTCTTAAATATCTTTTGTACAGAAATAACTCGGATAAGTATCGAAAATGGTAAAAATCTGTTCTTAAAAATAGTGTTTAGTCTTTTATGGATAAAAATAATTTTTTACAGGTGAATATTTTGCATTACACCATTGTAACGTGAAATATTCCCTGTAAGAATTCTTTTAATCTCTTTAAGAGAATACAACAAAATTTAAGATCGTCAAGTCCAAATATCAGCTTTTTATTACACAGGAGTCATCATTTATCAAGGCCCACAGGTCACTCGAGGATAAAGGATATTGGGTTAAACCAGTCAATGTTATAATATCGTAGTAATCGTTTATCGTGGAAATTTGGTAAATTAGATTACTTAAGGGGGCGGTGTATCAACAATTTGTTTACGTTGGACTTGAAGACGACCAAATTCTAGTCAGCCGGAAAGCAGGGAAACGTAAGAGAGTTCTACAAGCGTGCAGTTCTAAGAAAGAAGCTTTGCTCATGGAATCTACGTTTAGGTTTAGACCCAAATAAAGAATGAGGGAAATTATTCAAAGTGGTTTTAGCTAGACGTGTGTTTTTCATAAACATTTTGCGAGGGGGGGACTATAGATTGGAGCTCAGAGGAGCACTTGCCATGAATATAGACAGGCTCGCAACGTTTTTCTTTGGGAAACACAATGCAGGGACTAGAAAAGGGTAGCCCCAACTAGGCTACGAAGTCTGTAAATACAGGTAAAGGTATTTCTAGCAGCTTTTTTCCCAGATGTGGCAACGGTACTCCATCACTGGACGTATCTGGCTTTTATATAAGTAGAACATTGCACCAGTAGTGATATATCTAATGGATTGGCAACGGATTTGATGTACGTGTTCCATTTTAGATCAAGAATACTGTTCAAGCCCAGAAACTTGTCAAAACATGGAACATTCCCAAGACAGTGTCCGTTTATTTCAACTGACACCAGAGAAAGATCAGAGCGCCGATAATGGAAAGTTAAGAGCTTAATCTTAGATGCATTAAAATTAACCAGATCACGTGATTTTGTAAACAAACACGGACGGAATTTGATGAACGACATTATCATAGTTACTTTTAACATTTCTGTGAATTAGTCCACCGATCAAATTATTCTTCGTAACATGTAATATTCAATAGAGAACGAATTCTATAATAATATATACGCAATCTGCATAAATTAAAATATTATGTCTAAGCGTATAGTTCGACCGGGCAACGTCGGGCGTCTAATATATATATATATATATATATATATATATATATATATATATATATATATATATATATATATATATATATAAATATATATATATATATATATATTTACCAGTGGTGAAAAAACCGGACTAGAGTGCTCAATATGTAGTCAGAGCAGTATATAGGAAATTTATTACTGTGAGTCCAGAATGAGTTTACAAATTGTTTCAGCTAGAGGAAAATCATCAAAGAGAGGAAATATCGTACTAGCATCGTCAAAATTCATAGATGGACTAATTTATAAAATCAAATAAGAATGGAAAAATAATAGATGAAGGGGAGTTAGAAAATAAGGGGGAGTGGTAGAGAGAGGACGTTGGAATTTAAAGTAGTAGGAGTGTATGTAATAAGAGAGGGGTTTATAATTAAATATTAATTATGTGTAAATCCTTATATACGTTTTTTTTTAGTTTATAACGGTTTAAAACTAAAAGACGCTACTCTTATTTATAACGGCATAAGTAACAGTGTATTTAAACAGTTAATTTAAAGTAAAATAATACCGGATTTTGGGGGCAGATTTGACATTTAGTTGTATAATATCCTCAAACCAGGTAATATTTAAAAGGGACTCTTAAAAGTCGTTACCTGTATCGATCAAAATTCAAAACCACTGATTATATGTCAGCCTACATAACAGTAACATATATTGAGTGAGTTCCTAACAGTATTTTGTATAGTCTTTTAGTTTAAACTCATTTTCCCAAAATTTCCCCAAACTTAACGTGTTCGATACAGTCTGCCGCCATTTGTATTTTTCAAATATGCCGATAAACACTGCATGTTTTTGAACTGATTAAACATTATACATTACATAAAAACACTACAATCTTATCCAGTTAGGTAGAACATTTACTTTTCTTGCCTTTGATAACATTTATTTGTTATATATTCGTTTTTTGACAACTTATTTGTATCTGTTAATACAACCCCTTTTCATTTAATGTAACGTTTAGTCAGCTCGAAAAACAGTGTTTATCGGGGTATTTGAAAGATACAAATGGTGGCGGACACTGTTGATTATGTTAAGTTTGAGAAAGTGAGTTAAAACTAAAAACACTATACAAAATGTTGTCACAAACCCACCGATTATGTCAGCCTATGTCATGGTAACATATTCGGTGGGTTTTTGACACTGTATTGTATAGTTTTTAGTTTTTAACTTAATTTCCCAAACTTAACGTATTCAACAGTCTGCAACCATTTCTGTTTTTCCAGCCGATAAAACATTTTACCTTACATAAAAAAACACTAAGCAATTATCCAGTTAGGTAGAAATGAAACTTACCTTACCTTTGCTTACATTTGTTTTTGGACAACTTTTTCGAATCTGTGTATAGTAACACCCCCCCACCATCAATCAAATATTAATTACTAACTTATATTTTTGTATACAGAAAAAAAAACATTTAGCGTTTCAACGTTAGCTTTATATATGCGTATGCATATATGTGTGTATATATATATATATATATATATATATATATATATATGTGTGTGTGTGTGTGTGTGTGTGTGTGTGTGTGTGTGTGTGTGTGTGTGAAGACAAAATAGGAATCCGGCGATATGATTTATATATGTTCGACCTTTCGCTTGTTTCCCAGCTTCTGACAAGAGGATAATTTATTTCAGGAATATATACCCGAAACGAGAGACCAACATATTTAAATTTATGTAAATATGGAATAACATGCCTGAGTGTACAAATATGTAATATCCGGATTATATAAACGCACCACTTACCGAACAACCAACACATCAAAACGTCATATCGTTGTAATCATGGAGACGTTAAAGTACAAAAAATATTTCAGTTTCTTTAAAATTCATGCATTGAAAATAAGTCTGACCTAATACAAAAAGAAATAGGTAAATTTTAAATTCCAAATAAGAAATTCATACATTATAATTATATTTAGTCAACAGAGGAATGACTTGAAAAATGCAACGAACAACAATGATAAAACAGATGAAATGTTTAGGAAAACCCTTGAATTTGGAGACTAACACACACTAATCACAAGCGCAAACCAGACAAACTATTGCAGAGAAAAAAATGAAGCGCTATATGGAACCCAGCACATTAATGCTGCATACCTATAAGTTTTCTAACCAAACCCCATCCCCCATTACCACATAACTGCCTCCATAAATGAGTAATGCCGAATAACCAAATAGTCAAGGAGGAAGGAAAGACCGAGGAATGAGTACTAACCAGACCTCCACTGTATAAGTGCGAAGAGAACTGGAACCTAGGTGAGGCATATTGCCACTCAAATCCCAGTAAAGACCAGTGGTTGTGATAATGAAAATTATATTTGCAAATGTTATCGAAATAGATGGAGAGGACTGGAAAATCTGGGAAGACTTGTTGTAACTCAGCATCCAGGGAACACCACAGGATGTATTTAATGAGATCTTTGATGGCCTGTGTGAAAGCTCCTTGTGAGCAAATAATAAGTGCCTATTCCCCTCCCCCTTCCCCAGTTATCCTCCTTTCCCCTCTATCCGCCCAAAAAATCATAAACTGACGTCAGCACGACTGGCACCACACTATATAGTCGAAGGGTTAAAGTGGATGGAAAAGCTGAGGAAAGACAGCATCAACCAGGCCTCCACTGGATAAATGTAAAGAAACCTGCGATCTTGAAATTCCAATGAAGATCAATGGCCGCTACCAAAGAGAGATCAATAGTAAAGGGTTGTTGAGATAACCCAAAATAATTTGCAAATCGAAATCGAATCGAAAGAGGTGAGCAGTACTAAAAACCTTGAGAGATTTGTTGTCACTTATATTCATGTTCCGTATTGTTTAGTGTTAAGCAAACGTAATATTAAAGAAACGATTAAAATACGTGGAATAATAAACAGATGCCTTCTAGTGCAGTATCACTTTGAATAAAGAACCAGTGATGACGGTTATCGTAATAGGACTAAAAAAGGATTACATTTTTGCTACTACAATTCTGAGATTCAGTTGGTAAAAGAATAAGAAAAAGAGCTTAAAATACAGTAATCTTACACGAAAACACGCTGCAGAACGGCGAGTGCGGAACATGCGAATAGGAATGTCTTCGTTGGTTTCCTATAGTATTGGAAGTTTATAGGAAGAAAGCGTTATTTATTAATAGTCTGGCAAGGCCAAAAGAGAGAAAACTGAAGCAGCAAAACTGACGCTCGTCTGCAGGACACTATATATACAAATGTAAGCAAATTTGGGCATATTCTATTGGTTTAAAAATATAGTTTTTTTAACCAATTGCCAAAGATTTGAACAATAGAATAGTCTTATAATCTTCAAAAAGTCTGCAAATTCCTATGTAGATTTGTCCCATAGAACCAAGGATATTAGCATTTTAATATTCAGTTTGTCTACCAGTATAGGTATATCTATATTCATAAATCATAAATCTCACCTACTATTGTTCAAAATGTAATTAAGTCTCGCATTTTCCAAATTTCGCTGCAATGATCACTTGGTAGTCTGAAACTTAACTAGACCAGGTGACTTTATGACAACATGTTCTACATAACAGAGCAGACCTTTCGTCATCATGTCAACTTCACATCTCTTTTCTATTTATCATATCGGCAATGAAAGATATTCCAAACTTTTGGAGAAAAAAATAAATTTCTAATACCCCATGTCCAACACCCAACCAAACTCTTAGCATGTAGCAGAGTGAATTGGTATTATCCGGGCAAGTAACATCGTTACATAGTGACCTGAATTGTGTAATGGACTGTGGCATTTGTCCTGAAGGTCGCACGTTAAGGGGATCACCTATAATCCAGTGTCTATTTTTACAGCCATAATTTTGATCAATCGTAGTCATGAGCTTCATGAGTTTTGCATATGAATTACAAAATAACTTAGATTTCCTCAAATATTTGGTTTGGATGGGAAAAGAAGACTAAAACATGCTGTTATGGTTTCAAATGATCTTAAATAACAGACTTGATTTCAATATATATATATATATATATATAATATGAGGGAGAAATGAAAAATGTAATAAACCAAATTATACATTCAATGAAAGATATTCCAAACTTTTGGAGAAAAAAAAATTCTAATACCCCATGTCCAACACCCAACCAAACTCTTAGCATGTAGCAGAGTGAATTGGTATTATCCGGGCAAGTAACATCGTTACATACTGACCTGAATTGTGTAATAGACTGTGACATTTGTCCTGAAGGTCGCACATTAATGGGGTATTTGGTTTGGATGGGAAAAGAAGACTAAACCATGCTGTTATGGGTTCAAATGATCTTAAATAACAGCAAGGCGAGACTTGATTTCAAATATTTCTCATATGTTATGTATCCCCTTTTTAGTTTTCTATACATAAATTACATTTCACAGGGTATAAGGATTATTTAATACTGGAGGTATTTATAATCGTAAACTATTTCCATAAAAGGGAGGTATAACATATAAGAAATATTTGGAAAGTCTCCCCTTGTTGTTATTTGCCATCCTTTGACTCCATAGCACCAAGTTTTGGTCTCGCTTCCAATAAAGGCCAGAGGTTTTAGGAATGTATATATATATATATATATATATATATATATATATATATATATATATATATATATATATATGAGCAAACAGTTAATAAAACATGTTAAAAACATTTTGAAATGAGTTAAAAACATATTTAATATGAAAAGGAAACACTAGATAAGTGGATAGTCCTTAATCCGCGGAGTTTTGAAGAAATACTTTCCTTCTCATCAGAGGGTAGGAATTAGCAAAATGCGGGATCGGATTCTTTCTTTATATATATATATATATATATATATATATATATATATATATATATATATATATATATATATATATATATATATATATAATATGAGGGAGAAATGAAAAGTGTAATAAACCAAATTATTATACATTCAATGTTAAAATATACTTGTGAAAAAGTCGTTGGCATTTGCAAAACAAGGCCGATGGCCATTAGTCACGTACTCTTGTGTAATGAATGAATGCGTGAATGTAGGATTGACATGAAATTCTTAAAGATAAACTAAAATGACCGAAAAATGGGCTGAAATGACTTAAATAAGTAAAAAGTAAATGACTTAGAATTACTGTAATGAACTTAAGGATGAATTGAATTACCTTAAGAATGACTTGAATGCTTAAAAAATAACTGGAATCATTCAAAAACAACTTGAACGATCTGGAGAATGATTGAATGGCTTTGAGACTGACTGGTTGTAAAGTGGGCGATCATTTTACATTAAATTAATACAGAAAAGTGATTCCCCACTTTATATCACAATAAGTACAACATCTAGTAAAAACAGATACTACGCTTTGATCGTGACCAAAATGCCAAGAAAAGCTTAAAAAGCTAAGAACAGCATCTATTAACAACATAACATTTATCTTAACCAAAAAGGCCAAGGACAAAAGTGTTACGGACAGACCGACAGACCTACCGACCGACAGACCCACCGACTTACCGACCACTGACCGACCGAGTGACTTATAGAGTCGCTTGCACGCGTCTAAAAATATTACGTTGTAAACTGAGTTTCTATCGTTGTTTAAATGTTTAAAAATATTACAGATGGTGTTGTTTCAATAAATATAGTCATAATAGCAGAACAAATACATAGTTTCGTACAATACATAGTGTGTGTGTGTGTGTGTGTGTTACAGAAAAGATTGCGGCGCCATTAAAATTCACATTTTCGTAAATAATTTGTAGTAGCTTGCCGAACTGCAGGTGTTTATGTATGATTGCTCTCTCTCATTATCCCGTAACAATATCACCAAGGCTTATATAAGATTCTTCGAATATATATATATATATATATATATATAATACAAAGTTGAACGTCTCTGTGTGTGTCTGGTCACGAATAGGCTCCGGTATGGTTGACTATTATAGAAAACTGTTCACATATAATGATAGAAGATGTATCGCGACACAGAAATGGGTATGTTTGATCTGGCATTATGATGATTCATTAAAATTGTGGGGTCTCCGTACGCGCCCGGCCAACAAAGTATGGAAATAAAAAATTAAGAATTAAAAAAAAAAGTTAACAAGCGTATTAGACCCGACCGAATGGTAAATTGTAGGTATAGACCGATTCATACCATCCAAAAAATTTTAAAAAAAAACCTAACAGCCAGACATGGGTCTCACCTGAATGTGCTGCTGCCATCGCGCACAGAAATAACTTTTTCCATAGCTACCAACGTAATAGATGTATTGACTAAAGCTGCTTTCAGGACTGCCAGCAACCACTGTAAAAGAGTCATAAAACATGCAAGATAGCTATGTGCTCAGTCTGCTAACTCCAAAGTAGCTGAGCAGCGGCTTGGTTTCCACCAGTTCTGGCAAATAGCAAACAGGATCTTGAATAGAAGCGTGCGTTCTATCCCAACTATCATCAATGGACCTGAGATCATCTCGTCAGCGTCAGACAAGGCCAGACTCTTTGCCAAGAACTTTGCAGCTAATTCTACCCTATGCGACAATGGCGATCAGCTCTTCGTATTTCTTCCTATAACAGACAACACACTATGCAACACACACATATCTGTGCGTGAGGTTTCCAAGCTAATCAAGAACTTTGGTTCCAGTAAAGCAACTGACCCTGACGGCATTCCAGTTATAGTGCTGAAAAAGCTCCAACCAGAACTTGCCCCCATACTTATAAAACTGTTTAAGCGTTGCCTTAAGGAGAAGTGCTTCCCAACACCCTGGAAAACCTCATCAGTATGCCCTGTATTTAAGAATTCAGGTGAAAAGTCATCCCCCTCTCAATACAGACCAATAAGTCTCCTGTTTGTCATGAGTAAGTTGTTGGAATACTTTTTAAATAAAGAAGTGATCAACCACCTGCACAGAGACAACCTTCTTAGTGACAAGCAATATGGTTTCCGCTCTGAATGATCTACAGAAGATGTGCTAACGGTTATATCAAATAGGATTAGTGAATCTCTTGACTAAGGGCAATTTCTCTTGGCATATCGAAGGCCTTAGATAATCTATGGCATAAGGGCCTACTTCACAAGATTTCCAGCTACGGTATAACTGGAAATGTTTTCTCAATCATTAAATCATTTCTCTCTGATAGGCTCATAAGAGCAGAAATAAGAGGCCCACAGTATTAATGCTGGAGTCCCCCAAGGGTCCATCCTGGGTCCAACTCTCTTCCTGATCTACATCAATGATCTCCCAAAACACATACTTAAATCATTCGTTGACATCTATGCTGATGACACGACTATCTACGGCAACACATCAAAGGTCGTAAATGACAAAGTTCTCTCTAATTCTCTCTCCTCTGATCTTGAGCGCGTGGTACAAGGGAGAAAGACGTGGCTGGTCACTTTTAATGCATCCAAAACCAAGCTTAAAAAAAAACAAGGCATCAATTGAAATGGATGTCTCTCGTCTTGGGGAGGTTCCATGTTTTGGCAAGATTCTGGGTTTGACCTTTACCCCTGATCTAAAATGGAACACGTACATCAAATCTGTTGCCAGGGACGCTGGGAAAATGGTGGGATCCTTCTACCGCTCCAGAAGATATCTCACCACTGATGCAATTCTCTATCTGTATAAAAGCCCAGTACGTCCAAGGATGGAGTACGGCTGCCACAGCTAAAACAGCCTATCCTGCCTTGACAGAGTACAAAATAGACTCCATGGTTTGGTGGGGGATTCTCTTTTCTCTTCCCTGCAGCTTTTCTCCCACAGAAGAGATGTTGTGAGCCTGTCTTTGTTTTATCGTTATTTCCATGGAAAGTACTCGTCTGAGCTGCAATCTCTCGTCCCCCTTCGCCAATCTTTCACGAGAAACACACGTCTGGCTGTAACTACTGTCAATAATTTTCCCCACTCTTTATCTGTGCCTAAATCCAAACGTAGATTCCATGAGCAGAGCTTCTTTCTCAGAAGTGCACGATTGTGGAACTCTCTTCCGTTCGCCTGTTTCCCACCTGACTACAACTTGGATGTCTTAAAATCCAACATGATACACCGCCCCCTTAAGTAAGACACTCTATCAACTCTCCAATACTAATGATTACTACAGTACTATCTCATTGATTACTGTACACGCAATGACCCTTATCCCTTGATAAGTAATGACCCCCATGTAAAAAAAAAGAATATTAGATAAGTATGTTTTAACTTAAATAGGGATGGTATAATAAAATTATGGGGTCTGCGTTCGCGCTTGGCATCCATAGAATGGAAATAGGCACACACTTTAATAAAGACTTTTCATATCTATCTGCGTAAGTATACTTTCATAATTATGTTTCAGTTTGAAGAAATATGGTATAATAAAATGATGGGGTTTTCGTTCGGGCTTGACCTCTGTACAATGGAAATATGTCACAAAGTTTAACAAGGTTTTTTTAATATAAATCCACAGAATATTGTGATAAGTGTTTTAGTGTGAAAATTATGGGGTTTACCTATTGTATTTTTTTCTTTCATCATATTTTGCTTTGGTTTTTGTTGTGTCTGTATCAATAACAACACGAATGCAGAAATAAAGATAAAAAAAACATATTAAGACGAAAGATAATACATATTTACAAAGGTGTAGTTGTACTGCAGTTGGAAGATTGTCCGGCAGAGGGCGTGTTAAAGTCTTTCATGGAGCAACCGGCACATGCGTCTTGCCTATCCGACGTTCGAACCCAGCTCACCGGTCTTGCTGACTTGATACCTTTATCTATACCTTGTTCACCCACGTATGCTTATTAGTGGTCGTCTCCAACACAGTTTTGATACCCCCAAATTCGAAGCTATCTCTTTACAACCCTTCCTTTTCATAACCTTTCATAAATCAGAGTCTATTTTCTGTAGGCTGTTTGTGAACCCAGTCAACGACGGGTACTTTTGCTAGTATAAATATATATAAATGAAATTGTATCCGTGTGAATATGGCTGTATTTGTACAGTGCCCTATCAAACTACTCTGTCAATTTTCAGTCTACAGACTCGAGGGTTGATATGAAGGGTATTGAAATGTTTGAAAAATCTTTTTAATCCATTTTCGGCAAGAAATTTGGCTGTCAAGCGATCAAAGCTCAACGATCTGACTCTTGCAAACTCTACCAAAGCCCCTCGCGAATTTTGGGATCAAAACACTTTAAACTTCAGATGTTGGTTACTTGAACATGGATCAAACTTTTCAATTTGATTTGAGCCCAAAACAATAAATGTTTAGTGGTCAAAATTGAGGTTAACATTTAAAGAAATTTGTCTCTGCTGGCTCTACCAAATCACTCAGAAAATGTTTGATCTAAACATTTGAAATTTTACATAAAGTGAATTCAGACATATGGTAAGCTTTTCAATCGTTTTTTTAGCGGAAAAATTGGCTGCGTAGCGGTCAATGTTTAAAAGATTTTACCTTTGCGATCTCTAGCAAACTATTCAGGTGTACCGTTCATAACATTATGTGACTATATATTTATATTTAAAAACGTTTGATCCATGTCCATTTATATATATATATATATATATATATATATATATATATATGTATATATATTAAGTAATGTGATTTATAATTTAAAAGTTTTAGAATTTTTTAAATTTAACAATCAAAATTTAATTAAATTAAAAATCAGTTTCATAAGAAGGAACAACAACAAAGTCAATTATCTGTACGATCGTTTCGGAAATCCGTGCTTTTTATTTGTGGTATACATGAAGTCACGTAGAATAATTATACATAGTTTTTTTGGTAAAAAAAAAAAAAAAAAAAAAAAAAACTCTCTCTCTATAGATATTAACTGTAGCGTCTCTAAATCAAAATACGCTAACGGAAACAATTTACTGCACGAGCGTCGCCCTTTTAAAATTCATCATTCAATAAAATAAAAAGCTATAGCAAACATCTAAATGACTACTTTAAATACAGTTCCTGATTTCAAAAAAAGAAAAACCAAAAGGTAATTATATATCTATATATTTTTAAATCAAATTTATTATGTAAATTCAAAAATATATATATTTTTTCTACTCATTTCTATCTCTAACCTATACAAATTTTCTTATTAATTTTCTTATAAATTTTATATCCAAACCTTTTACTTCAATTTTTCAGATTCATCTGCCTTACTTTTAATGCTAGGTTTATTTTTGGTGTCTTTTCAATTCAATAGAAATCCTCCTAAATTTGCTGATGAGGAGACCGTGCTTACCAAAAAAACTATGTATAATTATTCTACGTGACTTCATGTATACCACAAATAAAAAGCACGGATTTCCGAAACGATCGTACAGATAATTAACTTTGTTGTTGTTCCTTCTTATGAAACTGATTTTTAATTTAATTAAATTTTGATTGTTAAATTTAAAAAATTTTAAAACTTGTAAATTATAAATCACATTACTTAATATTGAATTAGCTCTAGGACATTTAACTATCGAGCTTATTATATATCTAAATTACAACGAGCATTTCCTGTATTTTAATTAAACTAGTAATTTCACTATTACATTAAAATACACTTAGCTCTTTAGACTATTATTCTAATCTCCTTTAAATTATATATATATATATATATATATATATATATATGTGTGTGTGTGTGTGTGTGTGTGTGATGTGTGTATATAAATAGATATATACATATATGTGTTTGTGTGTGTGGGGTTATGTATATATATATATATATATATATATATATATATATATATATATTGTCATCTATAGTTTTGGTGTATCGCAGCTCTTCTAAAAGCGAAACTGAATTAAGCGCTGCTGAAACATATCTTTGAAAATATGGTTCATTTGACGCTTGGTGTCATATCAAATATCACAATTATAAAAAATATTGGGTGCTAATGCAATTACTGATTCGCGCTATTCTTTTAAATCGTATTTCCAAGTTTAATTAAAGGTTCATGATATGTGTTTTTATTCAATTGTAAGGTTAAAGTACATAATAGGTACAAAGCACCCTCTCTCTCCCCATGTTAAGAAGTGCTTTTTAAATAATAACATTAATATTTCAGCAAGTATCAATAACTTATTGAGTACCAAAATTTGATATCCAGAAGTACCGTTTTCTATATACAAAGTCGTTCATTTCACATGCATTAGTTTTAATCCAAAAGTTGTGGCATATTATAGTCGTCATCAGGTAGATTATTTCCCAGTATCATTGATTTATTAAAATATCTTGTCTATTACACAAACTACCACATAAAGATGCTTTCGTTTTATTTTAATAATATTTGCATTGTAAACTATAATTTATACTTAATTCAACAATTCAATTATCCTACACTTAATTCCAGTCCTGTATTTTTCTTATTCCTTTCAATATTTGTTAAACTAGTTTCACATATTTCTTTGAACATTTCGAAATATATTGACTGTCTCCAGCATTTTCGTACATACCAGAAGTCGAATGATGACGGCGGCAAAGTAGTGAACGACACGGTTCGACATCGTGCGTGAAAAAATAGAGGCTTATTCAATTTGTCTTGTAATCTGTGAACTGGTATATATTGCCATAAACTCCTTGTTTATTTAACGTTGTAAATTATTGGATTATTGCCATTTTTAGGTGAAACATATCTTTTAGAAATACACCTTTCTACCTCTCATAATCTTATACAGTTATATTGTTACCGGCTAAAAGTGCTCGGATTAAAATCTAGAAAATATCGTTTTCTCGTCCCTTGGTAATCTCTGCTTGGAGATTTTGTAAGCAAAAACATGATTGGCCGGGAGCCGTAAATTAATAGAAGCTAAATTTTCACCATTTAATTCTGTGCAATTTTCTGTGTGCTGTTAGCTCAGCTCTTCCTGGTTTCATATACAACAAATGAAAATGTGGTTTTCGCGGTGTTATTGTTAAATCTTCAAGTTATTGTATATCTGAAATAAAGAACATTCTATATTATCTCTAAGTAAATATCGACTGGTCAAACGAGTAAACGGCAAAGTAACATCAGCAGAATCAATTAAGCAAATACAAAAAGATAGATGAAGTAATTAAGGAAGCAACATTGTATTGGAATTAATGACATTATTCTCTGTACCTTTCCAAGATCTACTGAAATATATCATTATTATTTATATCGATTACAGAGGAGATAAATTGACGATAAAATATATTTTTTAAGATTTAGATATATTTAGTTGGCAATGATTTAGGTGACTATAGTTAATCAGTATAGTTTTTCTTTTTTTTTTTACAAGGGGGTCACTACTTATCAAAGCCCGAAGGCCACTCAGGGATAAGGGTTATTGTGTGCACAGTAATAAATGAGATAGTATTGTAGTAACCATTAGTATTGGGAGGTTTGATAGAGTGTCTTACTTAAGGGGGCTGTTTATCAGGAGTTTGTTTATGTTGGACTTTAAGACGTCCAAGTTGTAGTCAGGTGGGAAACAGGCAAGCGGCAGAGAGTTTCACTGGCGTGCAGTTTTAAGAAAGAAGCTTTGCTCATGGAATCTACGTTTTGATTTAGGCATAGATAAAGAGTGGGGAAAATTATTGACAGTAGTTTCAGCCAGACGGGTGTTTCTCGTGAATGATTGGCGAGGGGGGACCAGAGATTGGAGCTCAGACGAGCACCTACCATGGAAATAACGATAAAACAAAGACAGGCTCGCTACGTCTCTTCTGTGGGAGAGAGGTTGCAGGGAAGAGAAAAGAGCATCCCCCACCAATCCACGAAGTCCATTTTGTACTCTGTCAAGGCAGGATAGGCCTTTTAGCAGCTCCTGTCCAGATGTGGCAGCAGTATTCCATCCTTGGACGTACTTGGCTTTTATACAGATAGAGAATTGCATTAGTAGTGAGATATCTTCTGGAGCGGTAAAAGCATCCCACAATTTTCCCAGCGTCCCTGGCAACAGATTTGATGTAAGTGTTCCATTTCAGATCAGGAGTAAATGTCAAACCCAGAATCTTGTCAAAACATGGAGCCTCCCCAAGACGAGAACCATCCATTTCAATTGATGCCAGATGGGGATCAGAGCGTTTATGATGTAAAGATAGAAGCTTGGTTTTGGATGCATTCAAAGTGACCAGCCACCTGTCATTTGTAAAAACGAATTTCAGTCATAAATTGTGTGTGCATATATATATATATATATATATATATATATATATATATATATATATATATATATATATGTGTGTGTGTGTGTGTGTGTGTGTTTATGCGTATGTGTTGTTCACTGAAAATTCTTTCAGAGGCACGATGCCATATTATGGCAATAAATAGAGAATTATAGCAATCAAGTGATATATTTTTTATATTCATCTAAAATTTAATGGAAAAGTTTTAAAGCTAGTGATGCCTACCTTCACTTTCTCTCCCCCCCTCTCTCTCTCTCTCTCTCTATATATATATATATATATATATAATCTTTCGCTGTATCACAACTCTTCAGTGTGTTTAGACAAGTAACTGACTGAAGTCATGCTAAACACTAAATATATGTACACATTACAAGTCAAATATACGCTGTTGAATGTTGTGCTGTAGCGACTTCGTAGTGATGTTAGTCTTGTCAGTAATGTTACGGCTTAAATCATTGAGCAATTTCAGATCTCTCAACATCATACTACTCTCACTATGCAATCTCTATTAGAGCTGATAATACACCGAGTCAGCCTACTCCTGTGTAATGCTACATACAAATAAAGCAGGGCAGACAGAATATGATTAAATTTAACAGAGAAAATATTTAGTTACATAAATGGAATACTATCGAATATCTAATATTGACTTAGAAGACGTTCGCCACATGATTGAGAACAAAGCTTAGGCTACGGGAGTAGGTGTTTTGGCATGGAAACCTGTGTGTATATTAGCCAGTTTTATATTACTTAAATCATGTTCAGGTTTGCACTTTTTTGTTAGACAATGACGTGTAGCCGTTCTCTCAAATAATAGACCAATCGACCAATGATCTTTATCTCAACAATTGACTTGATTTCGGCTAAATTCCTCAATAGGCCATTCTTTGGGCTAACATTTTATAATATAAAACACATGTATTTATTTATTTATTGCGGACTCCGCTACGTGATAGGAACTCCGAATCTCTTAACTGCATCCTTAGCAATTACTGCCTTCCATAGTTGTCGTACCACCACATTTTTCGCCAAGCAAGAAGAAACTATTGATGTAAAACACTTGCGACATCTTTACAGTTATTGGATTTAGCTGTTTGTCGGTTTAGATTGGAGTATTCACGTCGAAGGACGCAGAATTGATACAAGTTTGTCAAACCACATTCATTTTAAATACATATACAACGTGCATATTCCTAGTAGGTAATCAAGTTCCTTCCAGTAGGCATTAAAGTTCTTTTCTTGCTTCAAGTTTCGGAATTTGTAAAACGTTTGAGATCTTATGTATTAGACTTTAGAAATAAGGTTCGTCACTAATAATTGTTTTAAGCGTTCTTAATAATTATTTTTTCTTTACTTTAGATTTGATCGCAGCTTATGGACTTTACATATTTCCTTCATAACAACGAGTGTTTATAAAGAAGTAACACCGACTTAAGCCAACTCATTCTCTGCCCTTCTCCAGATGGTTAACCGCGTTGGGATAAGAATGCCTGGTCTTGTAACTGTATTGCCAGTAATTACCTCCTTCCAAAGGAATTCCAATATCTGGCGTGTCTGAGTGAAGAAATAGTAATGTAAAACACTTCCGACATCTTTACAGTTCTTGGATTTGTCTGTTTGTCCGCTTAGATTGGAGTATTCACGTCGAAGGACGCAAAAGGCATACAAGTTCGTTAAAGCATACTCATTTAAAATGCATGTACAACATGCATATCGATGCAGCGTATAGGCGATGTTACAAGGGGTGTAGCTTTCTTGATCGTACGGGGTCTTTTATATAGGCTAAGAGGAAGAGAGTCGTCGCAAACGCATCAGTCAAGATATGACATAATAGTTACTGGCTCGGAGTTAGGTTTGCTTTTTCCTTTCACAAAACGCGTGTCAACTCTATAAATATTGTTTTTATCAACTTCTATTGAGCTATACTTTTCTATAATATATCACCAACCTATTTTATCTCTCAAAAGACATAATAGTCGATTTTAAATAAACATTATACATACGCAAATATATTTTATCACAAAAAGTATCGAAAAACATGGCTTCGAAAATAAAAAAAGAAATCTTCGACAAAATTATTTTTTGCCAATCGCAGACAACATTAACATCTTTAAAAAGAGAGCAATACCATCTGCTTATATATAAGCCAAGTTTAATAAACACAGTCGTCTTACTTAAAATTGTGTACTGTATGCTTTGTATATAAAAAAAATTCAATATTAATGTAAGGACAACATTTTGAGATTTTTAATATTTCCAATAGGTTGATGATAAAACGACAATTTCAAACATTTTAGTCATGTGCAGTATTATTACCTTCTACAGAATATTTGCATATACATTATTTATTACACTCTACAGAATATTTCCATATACATTAATTATTACCTTCTACAGAATATTTCCATATACATTATTTATTACCTTCTACAGAATATTTCCATATACATTAATTATTACCTTCTACAGAATATTTCCACATACATTAATTATTACCTTCTACAGAATATTTCCATATACATTATTT
Organism: Euprymna scolopes; assembly: GCF_053919585.1. Classification (NCBI taxonomy): domain Eukaryota; kingdom Metazoa; phylum Mollusca; class Cephalopoda; order Sepiida; family Sepiolidae; genus Euprymna; species Euprymna scolopes. Next base: position 168,667,738 of record NC_136488.1, on the reverse strand, counting down.
ATTAACTTCTACAGAATATTTCCATATACATTATTTATTACCTTCTACAGAATATTTCCATATACATTATTTATTACGTTCTACAGAATATTTCCATATACATTATTTATTACCTTCTACAGAATATTTCCACATACATTAATTATTACCTTCTACAGAATATTTCCATATACATTAATTATTACCTTCTACAGAATATTTCCATATACATTATTTATTACCTTCTACAGAATATTTCCATATACATTAATTATTACCTTCTACAGAATATTTCCATATACATTAATTATTACCTTCTACAGAATATTTCCATATACATTAATTATTACCTTCTACAGAATATTTCCACATACATTAATTATTACCTTCTACAGAATATTTCCACATACATTAATTATTACCTTCTACAGAATATTTCCATATACATTAATTATTACCTTCTACAGAATATTTCCACATACATTAATTATTACACTCTACAGAATATTTCCATATACATTAATTATTACCTTCTACAGAATATTTCCACATACATTAATTATTACCTTCTACAGAATATTTCCATATACATTAATTATTACCTTCTACAGAATATTTCCACATACATTAATTATTACCTTCTACAGAATATTTCCATATACATTAATTATTACCTTCTACAGAATATTTCCATATACATTATTTATTACCTTCTACAGAATATTTCCATATACATTAATTATTATCTTCTACAGAATATTTCCACATACATTAATTATTACCTTCTACAGAATATTTCCACATACATTAATTATTACCTTCTACAGAATATTTCCATATACATTAATTATTATCTTCTACAGAATATTTCCACATACATTAATTATTACCTTCTACAGAATATTTCCATATACATTATTTATTACCTTCTACAGAATATTTCCATATACATTAATTATTACCTTCTACAGAATATTTCCACATACATTAATTATTACCTTCTACAGAATATTTCCATATACATTATTTATTACCTTCTACAGAATATTTCCATATACATTAATTATTACCTTCTACAGAATATTTCCACATACATTAATTATTACCTTCTACAGAATATTTCCATATACATTATTTATTACCTTCTACAGAATATTTCCATATACATTAATTATTACCTTCTACAGAATATTTCCACATACATTAATTATTACCTTCTACAGAATATTTCCACATACATTAATTATTACCTTCTACAGAATATTTCCATATACATTAATTATTATCTTCTACAGAATATTTCCACATACATTAATTATTACCTTCTACAGAATATTTCCATATACATTATTTATTACCTTCTACAGAATATTTCCATATACATTAATTATTACCTTCTACAGAATATTTCCACATACATTAATTATTACCTTCTACAGAATATTTCCATATACATTATTTATTACCTTCTACAGAATATTTCCATATACATTAATTATTACCTTCTACAGAATATTTCCACATACATTAATTATTACCTTCTACAGAATATTTCCATATACATTATTTATTACCTTCTACAGAATATTTCCATATACATTAATTATTACCTTCTACAGAATATTTCCACATACATTAATTATTACCTTCTACAGAATATTTCCATATACATTAATTATTATCTTCTACAGAATATTTCCATATACATTAATTATTACCTTCTACAGAATATTTCCATATACATTATTTATTACACTCTACAGAATATTTCCATATACATTATTTATTACACTCTACAGAATATTTCCATATACATTAATTATTACCTTCTACAGAATATTTCCATATACATTATTTATTACCTTCTACAGAATATTTCCATATACATTATTTATTACCTTCTACAGAATATTTCCATATACATTATTTATTACCTTCTACAGAATATTTCCACATACATTAATTATTACCTTCTACAGAATATTTCCACATACATTAATTATTACACTCTACAGAATATTTCCATATACATTAATTATTACACTCTACAGAATATTTCCATATACATTAATTATGACCTTCTACAGAATATTTCCATATACATTAATTATTACCTTCTACAGAATATTTCCATATACATTAATTATTACCTTCTACAGAATATTTCCATATACATTAATTATTACCTTCTACAGAATATTTCCATATACATTAATTATGACCTTCTACAGAATATTTCCACATACATTAATTATTACCTTCTACAGAATATTTCCATATACATTAATTATTACCTTCTACAGAATATTTCCATATACATTAATTATTACCTTCTACAGAATATTTCCATATACATTAATTATTACCTTCTACAGAATATTTCCATATACATTAATTATTATCTTCTACAGAATATTTCCATATACATTAATTATTACCTTCTACAGAATATTTCCATATACATTAATTATTATCTTCTACAGAATATTTCCATATACATTAATTATTACCTTCTACAGAATATTTCCATATACATTAATTATTACCTTCTACAGAATATTTCCACATACATTATTTATTACACTCTACAGAATATTTCCATATACATTAATTATTACCTTCTACAGAATATTTCCACATACATTAATTATTACCTTCTACAGAATATTTCCACATACATTAATTATTATCTTCTACAGAATATTTCCATATACATTAATTATTACCTTCTACAGAATATTTCCATATACATTAATTATTACCTTCTACAGAATATTTCCATATACATTATTTATTACCTTCTACAGAATATTTCCATATACATTAATTATTATCTTCTACAGAATATTTCCATATACATTATTTATTACCTTCTACAGAATATTTCCACATACATTAATTATTATCTTCTACAGAATATTTCCATATACATTAATTATTACCTTCTACAGAATATTTCCATATACATTAATTATTACCTTCTACAGAATATTTCCATATACATTAATTATTACCTTCTACAGAATATTTCCATATACATTAATTATTATCTTCTACAGAATATTTCCATATACATTATTTATTACCTTCTACAGAATATTTCCATATACATTAATTATTATCTTCTACAGAATATTTCCATATACATTATTTATTACCTTCTACAGAATATTTCCATATACATTAATTATTACCTTCTACAGAATATTTCCATATACATTATTTATTACACTCTACAGAATATTTCCATATACATTATTTATTACCTTCTACAGAATATTTCCATATACATTATTTATTACCTTCTACAGAATATTTCCATATACATCAATTATTACCTTCTACAGAATATTTCCATATACATTAATTATTACCTTCTACAGAATATTTCCATATACATTATTTATTACCTTCTACAGAATATTTCCATATACATTATTTATTACCTTCTACAGAATATTTCCATATACATTATTTATTACCTTCTACAGAATATTTCCACATACATTAATTATTACCTTCTACAGAATATTTCCACATACATTAATTATTATCTTCTACAGAATATTTCCATATACATTAATTATTATCTTCTACAGAATATTTCCATATACATTAATTATTATCTTCTACAGAATATTTCCATATACATTAATTATGACCTTCTACAGAATATTTCCATATACATTAATTATTACCTTCTACAGAATATTTCCACATACATTAATTATTATCTTCTACAGAATATTTCCATATACATTATTTATTACCTTCTACAGAATATTTCTATATACATTAATTATTACCTTCTACAGAATATTTCCATATACATTATTTATTACCTTCTACAGAATATTTCCACATACATTAATTATTATCTTCTACAGAATATTTCCATATACATTAATTATTATCTTCTACAGAATATTTCCATATACATTAATTATGACCTTCTACAGAATATTTCCATATACATTAATTATTACCTTCTACAGAATATTTCCATATACATTATTTATTACACTCTACAGAATATTTCCATATACATTATTTATTACCTTCTACAGAATATTTCCACATACATTAATTATTACCTTCTACAGAATATTTCCACATACATTAATTATTATCTTCTACAGAATATTTCCATATACATTAATTATTATCTTCTACAGAATATTTCCATATACATTAATTATTATCTTCTACAGAATATTTCCATATACATTAATTATGACCTTCTACAGAATATTTCCATATACATTAATTATTACCTTCTACAGAATATTTCCACATACATTAATTATTATCTTCTACAGAATATTTCCATATACATTATTTATTACCTTCTACAGAATATTTCCATATACATTAATTATTACCTTCTACAGAATATTTCCATATACATTATTTATTACCTTCTACAGAATATTTCCACATACATTAATTATTATCTTCTACAGAATATTTCCATATACATTAATTATTATCTTCTACAGAATATTTCCATATACATTAATTATGACCTTCTACAGAATATTTCCATATACATTAATTATTATCTTCTACAGAATATTTCCATATACATTAATTATTACCTTCTACAGAATATTTCCATATACATTAATTATTATCTTCTACAGAATATTTCCATATACATTAATTATGACCTTCTACAGAATATTTCCATATACATTAATTATTACCTTCTACAGAATATTTCCATATACATTAATTATTACCTTCTACAGAATATTTCCATATACATTAATTATTACCTTCTACAGAATATTTCCATATACATTAATTATGACCTTCTACAGAATATTTCCACATACATTAATTATTACCTTCTACAGAATATTTCCATATACATTAATTATTACCTTCTACAGAATATTTCCATATACATTAATTATTACCTTCTACAGAATATTTCCACATACATTAATTATTATCTTCTACGGAATATTTCCATATACATTAATTATTACCTTCTACAGAATATTTCCACATACATTAATTATTACCTTCTACAGAATATTTCCATATACATTAATTATTACCTTCTACAGAATATTTCCATATACATTATTTATTACACTCTACAGAATATTTCCATATACATTATTTATTACCTTCTACAGAATATTTCCATATACATTAATTATTACCTTCTACAGAATATTTCCACATACATTAATTATTACCTTCTACAGAATATTTCCATATACATTAATTATTACCTTCTACAGAATATTTCCATATACATTAATTATTACCTTCTACAGAATATTTCCACATACATTAATTATTATCTTCTACGGAATATTTCCATATACATTAATTATTACCTTCTACAGAATATTTCCACATACATTAATTATTACCTTCTACAGAATATTTCCATATACATTAATTATTACCTTCTACAGAATATTTCCATATACATTATTTATTACACTCTACAGAATATTTCCATATACATTAATTATTACCTTCTACAGAATATTTCCATATACATTAATTATTACCTTCTACAGAATATTTCCATATACATTAATTATTACCTTCTACAGAATATTTCCATATACATTAATTATTACCTTCTACAGAATATTTCGATATACATTATTTATTACCTTCTACAGAATATTTCCACATACATTAATTATTATCTTCTACGGAATATTTCCATATACATTAATTATTACCTTCTACAGAATATTTCCACATACATTAATTATTACCTTCTACAGAATATTTCCATATACATTAATTATTACCTTCTACAGAATATTTCCATATACATTATTTATTACACTCTACAGAATATTTCCATATACATTAATTATTACCTTCTACAGAATATTTCCATATACATTAATTATTACCTTCTACAGAATATTTCCATATACATTAATTATTACCTTCTACAGAATATTTCCATATACCTTATTTATTACCTTCTACAGAATATTTCCATATACATTAATTATTACCTTCTACGGAATATTTCCATATACATTAATTATTACCTTCTACAGAATATTTCCATATACATTAATTATTACCTTCTACAGAATATTTCCACATACATTAATTATTACCTTCTACAGAATATTTCCACATACATTAATTATTACCTTCTACAGAATATTTCCATATACATTAATTATTACCTTCTACAGAATATTTCCACATACATTAATTATTACCTTCTACAGAATATTTCCATATACATTAATTATTACCTTCTACAGAATATTTCCACATACATTAATTATTACACTCTACAGAATATTTCCATATACATTAATTATTATCTTCTACATAATATTTCCATATACATTAATTATTACCTTCTACAGAATATTTCCATATACATTATTTATTACCTTCTACAGAATATTTCCATATACATTAATTATTACCTTCTACAGAATATTTCCACATACATTAATTATTACCTTCTACAGAATATTTCCATATACATTAATTATTACCTTCTACAGAATATTTCCATATACATTAATTATTACCTTCTACAGAATATTTCCACATACATTAATTATTACCTTCTACAGAATATTTCCATATACATTAATTATTACCTTCTACAGAATATTTCCACATACATTAATTATTACACTCTACAGAATATTTCCATATACATTAATTATTATCTTCTACATAATATTTCCATATACATTAATTATTACCTTCTACAGAATATTTCCATATACATTATTTATTACCTTCTACAGAATATTTCCATATACATTAATTATTACCTTCTACAGAATATTTCCACATACATTAATTATTACCTTCTACAGAATATTTCCATATACATTAATTATTACCTTCTACAGAATATTTCCATATACATTAATTATTACCTTCTACAGAATATTTCCATATACATTAATTATTACCTTCTACAGAATATTTCCATATACCTTATTTATTACCTTCTACAGAATATTTCCATATACATTAATTATTACCTTCTACAGAATATTTCCATATACATTATTTATTACCTTCTACAGAATATTTCCATATACATTAATTATTACCTTCTACAGAATATTTCCACATACATTAATTATTACCTTCTACAGAATATTTCCACATACATTAATTATTACCTTCTACAGAATATTTCCATATACATTAATTATTACCTTCTACAGAATATTTCCATATACATTAATTATTACCTTCTACAGAATATTTCCATATACATTAATTATTACCTTCTACAGAATATTTCCACATACATTAATTATTATCTTCTACAGAATATTTCCATATACATTAATTATTACCTTCTACAGAATATTTCCACATACATTAATTATTACCTTCTACAGAATATTTCCATATACATTAATTATTACCTTCTACAGAATATTTCCACATACATTAATTATTACCTTCTACAGAATATTTCCATATACATTAATTATTACCTTCTACAGAATATTTCCACATACATTAATTATTACACTCTACAGAATATTTCCATATACATTAATTATTATCTTCTACATAATATTTCCATATACATTAATTATTACCTTCTACAGAATATTTCCATATACATTATTTATTACCTTCTACAGAATATTTCCATATACATTAATTATTACCTTCTACAGAATATTTCCACATACATTAATTATTATCTTCTACAGAATATTTCCATATACATTAATTATTACCTTCTACAGAATATTTCCACATACATTAATTATTACACTCTACAGAATATTTCAAGATACCCTAATTGTTTTGTAGAGGTCCAACATGACAATGTCGAACCGTATGACCATTCTCTACACAATTGTAAAAAGTTGTGGCGATTTTGTGACCCTGTATTATTACTATTGATCGAATTTCTATTCCCTGGTGGATTAATGTTAGGGTTTACTTGAGCCAGAGTTCATGGGCTCTTTAATGTTAGTATATACGGGATATCACGTTGATATAAAGTTCTTGTAAGATCACTGCAGTTAAGTAACATTGGGGCTGGTCAATACCATGATGGGTGAGCATGTGAAATCTTACTGCAAGAGCTGCAAAAATCAAACGGCCTCATCTTCTCTGAAAGAGATGTACATGTGACTGGGAAACGTTTGTGAATTTCATACTTCCATGAACATTCTACGTTTGGGGAAAACCGATTTAAGTCACCTAGGATGAGTGCCACTTAAGTGCAGAAATTAATATTAGCAAGAAGAAGAACATTTTAGCTGCATGCTCTATAGTTGTAATTCTATCTAAAGTTTAGATGATATAGGTACAAGATATCAGAAAAATCTTATATTATGCAAATCAGTAATTGCATCGTTGGTGCTATACTTATAAAGTATTCGGTTAAACTTTGTAATCTGCTCGGTTGCATCTAAACATAGACATCTGCATCATAGTCATATAATAAATAAATTATTATTTTCCGTCTATTTCCAGGGAATTTTGATATGGTCTCGTTTAATGAGGATGATTTGCTTCATTATATAATCTATAAGCTTCAATAAAGTAACTAATTATTCACGTCCAACATACATAATCGTCTACCTTACACATTTACATTTTATGTAATACGTTGCATATTTAAAGAATTTTGGTCACTTACCCAATAGTTTTTTTTTCGCTTTCGTTTTTAAAGTAGAATGAAATGTTTATGTGAACGTCTGCTCTTGTACAATGCTTTATCTCTGATTAAAACAACTCAATACACAATTATCAAATTTTCGAAGTTTCAGTTGAAACACTTATATATATATATATATATATATATATATATATATATATATATATATATATATATATTAGCTGTACCCTGCCACGCGTTGCAGTGGCTCAATTTAGTGTAATGGAAAAATTTAATAAAAAGAGAAAATGCATGTTTCTTATATTAGTACAGCAATCCACTACAAAAAGTGAAAAAGAAGGCGAAAATGAAAAAAAAAAAATGGTACTCTTGCAGAATTTTATCTGGATCCTCGCGAGTTTCTGTCAATCAGTCATGGTTTGGACTTGACCAACAATCAGTGGATGAAGCCGAACGTAGCAAAAATGTTGAAACGCTAAATGTTTTTTTTGTTGTTGTTTTACAAAAATGTGAGTTAGTAATTAATATTTGGTTGATGGTGGGGGGTTACTATACACAGATTTGAAAAAGTTGTCCAAAAAAAATAAATTAAAGCAAAGGTAAGGTAAGTTACGTTTCTACCTAATTGCATAATTGTTTAGTGTTTTTATGCAATGTAAAATGTTTAATCGGCTCAAAAACAGAAATGGTCGCGGACTCTGTTTAATACGTTAAGTTTGGGAAAGTAAGTTGAAAACTAAAAACTATACAAAACAGTGTCTGAAACTCACCGAACATATGTTACCATGACATAGGCTGGCATAATCGGTGGGTAGTTTTTTGTATAGTTTTTTTTTTAGTTTTAATTCACTTTGTCTAACTTAAAGTAATCAACAGTGTCCACCACCATTTGCAGCTTTCAAATACCTCGATAAACACTGTTTTTCGACCGGACTAAACGTTACATTAAATGAAAAGGGATTGTATTACTAAACACATATACAAAGAAGTTGTCAAAAAATAAATATATAACAAATAAATGTTATCAAAGGCAAGAAAAGTAAATGTTCTACCTAACTGGATAAGATTTTAGTGTTTTTATGTAATGCATAATCGGTTCAAAAACATTCAATTTTTATCGGTATATCTGAAAAATACAAATGGCGGCAGACTGTATCGAACATGTTAAGTTTGGGGAAATTTTGGGAAAATGAGTTTAAACTAAAAAACTATACAACATACTGTTAGGAACTCACTCAATATATGTTACCATGACGTAGACTGGCATATGATCGGTGGTTTTAAACTTTTGCTCGATACAGGTGACGACTTTTAAAAGTCCCTTTTACTGATTACCGGGTTTGAGGATATTTGTACAACTAAACGGCAGATCTGCTCAAAAAACTCCTGTATTATTTTACTTTAATGCCCGTTTCACGTTCACATATAACGAACTATTTTATTGTAGATTTCGGTGTGCTAAAAACGAATCTGCAAACCGTTTCCGTAGAAAAAGAAAGTTTTCATGATATTCATGAAATTACTTTTTCGAAAAGTGGGTGATCACTTTTCAATGTAAATTTAACTTAGAATGAGCACCCACTTTCTGGCCACCTGGGAGAGGGGTATTTTTCTGTGTTTCTTGGCTAAAATTTTTTTGTTTGATTTCTTTTGCATGATAATAACCCCTGAACTCTGGGACTATTTTCCATTTCACAGCCGTAGCCTCCGTTTACGCTATGCCTGAGCATAAACGAAAGCCGTTTAGCCAATAAACATGGGAAAACATCCTCCCTCTCTCAGGTGGCTAGAAAGTGTGTGCTCATTTTAAGTTAACTTTACATGGAAAAGTGATCGCCACTTTTTCGAAAAAGTAATTTCTTCATATCATAAAAACTGGGTTTTTTTTGCGACGGAAACGGTTTGCAGATTCGTTTTTAGCACACCAAAATCTACAAAAAAAAATTTGTTATTTACGAACGTGAGACGCACGGCCCTTAATGGAAAATTATATCAAAAATCCGGGGGGAAATAGTTTTCAATAAAAACAGCAAATGAATTCGATAGAAAAAAAATGGATGCTATTTTTTTCTTTTTTATGTGTGTTTCTTGGCTAAAAAGTTTTTTGTTTGATTTTTTTATGCACGGTATTAACCCCTGAACTCTGGGACTATTTTCCATATCATAGACGTAGTTTTTGTTTATGCTATGCGTGAGCATAAACGAAAACTGTTAAATATACATTCGCGTACCAAACTGCCTTGTCAAAAAACCTTTAAGCCAATAAACACGAAAATAAATGCCCCTTCCTCAGGTGGCCAGAAAGTGGGTGCTCATTTTAAGTTAGATTTACATGTAAAAGTGATCACCCACTTTTCGAAAAAAAATTCTTCAGATCATGAAAACTATTTTGGTACTCCTTGGACGTTGAGTTCCATGGCGACCCGCAGAATTATTTAATGGTCGTTCCCTTAGTACCCCCTAGTCCAGGCTAACGCATGCGCACGTAACATTTTTTATTTACTTACGTGGTGGAGTTTCTATACTGATAGGTTTTTTGAAATTTTTTCACTGGATTATTATTGATTGAACACTATCCAGATTATGAAAAAAAATTGAAAAAAAAAAATCATTTCAACATTTGAAAGAGGTACTCACTTTTTCGTTCTGGTAAATCGGTCACTCATTTTTTTTTCTAAATACAGAAGTGTCTTCGGGAGATATAAAAGTGTCGCATGTTGACGAAGCAATGTATCGGGAGGCGTACGGGATTAAAAATTATTGGTAAATTTTTAGATTAGGTCCACCTCCTCAATTTTCTTTTAAATGACGACTTGAAATGGTTTTCGACTATGCTGAATACGAAAATCGCATTGAAATTTTGCAGAAATAAGTAGTTATCAAGATATAAAAAGTTGTATTATGCATTGTAATCTTTAGCGGCCATCTTTTTTACGTGCGTGTATTTGTTTATGGCGCGTGTGCACGTAAAAAGATGGCCGCCGAAGAATACAATGCATAATACAACTATTTATTTCTGCAAAATTCAAATGCGATTTGCGTGTTCAGCATACTCGGAAACCTATAAATGTCGTCATTGAAAGGAAAATTTTGGAGGTGGACCTAGTCTAAAAAAATACCAAATTATTAAACAGTTCTCCAGCATGTTAGAGAAATTTATAATACTTTTAAAAACATTTTAAAAGAAATGTTTTGAAAAAAAACCCAAAAAACTCACCTTTCATAAAAACAATTAAACAAAAAACACCCACAAACTGACTTTTAACAAAATAAGTAAAACAAATTTTTTTTTTTAAACTCGAAACTTTATTTTCATAAAAACAATAAAAAAAAAGTCATGTTCAATCTATTTTTTTCTTTGAGAAACAAATATATTTCTGACTTACAAATGCGGTAGAGGCTCATATTATTTTTACTTTCTATGGTTTTGATATACCGCGTTTTTATTGCTTACAAAATGGGTGACTGATTTATCAGAACGTTGTAACTAAAAAGTGAGCACCACTTTCAAATGTCGAAATAATGATTCCGTTTTAATTTTTTTTAATAATCTGTTTAATTAGTGTCCAATCAATAATAATCCAGTGAAAAAAAATCCAAAAACCTATAAGCATGGGAGTGATGGTTGTACAACGTCGCCTTTCGCACTTTTACAAACATTATTTACCTTAACTCTTTTCATACATATTTTTTTTTAAAAAGTAACTAAACCATTTATTGATAATTTGTCACGTGTACAAACATTTATTTATTTACGTAGGCTTAACTCCTTTCATGAATAAGAAAAGTTTTACTCTTTAAGAATAATAAATGGAAAAAGTTACTGAACATTTATAAAAGGAAAAAATAATTTCTCACGTACTTACTTCTTTTCATGAAAGCCAGAGAAATAGTTGGCCGAAAATTCGTGAAACAACAACTAATAAAGATGAGAATAATAGTCCGCAATAGATAAAAATGGTGCTAATGCAGAGAGCGATCCGCGCTATTTTTTAAATCATATTTCCACGTTTAATTAAAGTTTTACGATGTTCTTTTTTTAATTCAATTGTAATGGTTAAAGTACAGAATAGGTACAAAACATCCTCCCATTCCCATGTTAACAATGACTTTTTAAATAATAACATTATTTTAGCACGGATCACTCTCTGCATGAGTATCATAAAAATTAATACAAATTATACTTATCTCAATAAGTGAAAGGCTAATTTCTACCGGAAATAAAATGGCGATAATCTCGCAATTACGAAAAATATTTTTTATTTAATTTAATATTTTTATAATTCGCAATGTTAAATTATTTTAAACATTCCTTGACTTTAAAAATAGAATTTCTGAAAATTTTAATTAAATTGGTAACGTAGAAATATGGTTTTATTCGCTTTTAACGAATCAAACATTATATATATATATATATATATATATGCATATATATGTATATATATGTATGTATATATATATATATAAATATATATATATATATATATTTAAACATACGTTGTTAAAACAGTTGAGCTTCCGTTTAATTAGACGCATTTTATTAATTTTTTGGTTTTAATTATCTTTCAGTGTGTGCAGAACGAAAAAATTAACATAGGTCTCATGTGTAGTTCGAAGTTGTCCGCGGTGGTACCTTTCGTCTTTCTAAAAAGACATTGTCAGAAAGGATGAGTAATATTGTTTGCGAATACAGCTGGTAAATTTTTTATAGTAGCTGCAATAAATGCGTGCAAACGCCGTGAAGGCCCTGTTCGGAGGGACGAGTACCCAGCTCCGTTTTCATTACTTGGCAACTTAGGGAGATATGGTTCCGACAAACATATGAGTGTGTTTGGGCCGAAATAAAATAAGATTTTGTTAAGGGCAACTAAGTTTCGTCAAGTATTATTTGTGTATTGCTGACTAGAATTTCTCTAACTTCAGAAGAGACAGTAATGTTTTTTTTTCTATAAATGTTGTAATACTGCGCTAGATTGTGTATTATGCATAGCCATGCGACCTGATATGGTGGTCATTGTATACCCGACGTAAGCAAGGCAACTATTTCTTCTATTGTTGTTATAGAAGTTGCAGTCTTCCAAGGACGTTCTAATGGTTTTCGGGAAGAGGATGCATTGTTTTTCTAATAGCTTTTGGGTTTGAATTGTTTAATACTATATAGTGAGTCTAATGTTGTTATCAGTGGGGAAACGTATCCATGGATAATATATTTGATTACCTCTTTTTTAACTTTTAGCCTTTTTGCTCATTGCATTTGCTTAGTGTAAAATAGGTTAATTATATTAAGGCCTTGATGTTATGGTGGAACTTTTAAAGTACCGGAATATTGGCAAAACATGAAGTTTGAAACTCCGTTATTGATAAGCACTTGCTTGATATTTTTAGTTCGAAAAGTATTTTTTCTGTTATCAGCAGAGATTAGGTTGTCAGGATTAAGAAGGTTTTTTGAAGATCGCTATTTTGTAAAGATGAAGGCATTCGCTCTTAAAATTTAGAAAGCAAGGACTTAGTCTGGTGATTTTTCTAGTTTGAATGTTTTGTAAGAACTATGGATGAGTACGTCGAGAAAAGGAATGCTGTTATTAACATCAAGTTCTATGGCACATCTAAGTTTAGAGTCATCGTGGAAAAACTATTTTAATGTCAATATACAGATGGTTTGCTAGTGTTATTTTATGTCCGAATTTCGAGGCCAGTCATGTAGAACTCACTAGAAATCTGTCCGAAAACGGAACCCATTGAAACTCCATCTATTTGAATGTAACTATTACGTTTATAATTGTAAAAGAGTACTTCGGTAGTACAAACTACCAGAAACCTTTTAAGGAATTTATAAATTATTATATCTTTGTTTTTTGACAGGTATGTTGGTGAAAAGGTTTTCTATGTCGACGGAAACGATGATTTTGTTGTTAGGTTGTTGAGATTTTAAGATTATCGTGTTGATTTTACACTCTATTTACTGAGTAAGTGTGAACTAATGAGATCACTGAGTACTTTTTGTAAAGAAAGAGGTTGGGTCGCAACTTTTGATATGATTTATTGTAGAGAGTTGGGTTTATGATTTTTAATGTTTGTACTCTCCGATTGTTTTGGGATAATTTTAGCATACTTTCGGGATAATTATTGGAAAGATGATGATGTTCGATCTGGAAATTTGCTATATTTCATTTGGTGACTAACACATGCTCCGTTCATTCAGTAACAATTCTTAGTTTTGTAGGAATTGAAACATTAATTGACTCGACAGATAAGATCTATTGAGTGTTTACACAATCAGTTTCTATACGTTAAACACGTAGTCCCTCAACAGTCCATTTAATAAGGACATCCCTAACTTTTCTAGAAAATAATCTAATACGCAACACTTACTGATGTAAAGGAGGGATGCGGGCGAACTGTATCCAAGCAAGCAAGAAAATAAACAATGGAAATTCCAGCCGATCAAACAACGGTTGGTCCCAGGAAAAGATGACCGAAGCTACATCTAAGCAAACGAAAATAAACAATGGAATGATGTATGTGTAGCGACCTGGATCCATGACGTCAATCGATCATGGGTCAGACCGAAAACCAGCAAAAGTGCAATAACAAGCTGGCGAGGAAATAGGTTAACAGATCGAAGAGATATATAATCCCTTTCTTTTTCCCGATTTCTTTTTTGCATCCGGACAGCATGGAGTGAGCATATTTTATTTTCCCTTTCTGTAAATAAGAGGGGGGCATCCCCCTCCCTCTCTTTCAGCACTAGTTAAGGTTTGCTAGTTTTAATTGTGGAAGTTAGTAATCATTTGTATATTGTTTTTGTAAAAATATTGTAATACTTTCTTGTAAAAATTAAATAGTTAATTATGTTTCTCATATAAATTGCAACCCGTGTCTTGTGTTTTTGTGTCTGCCATAAATGTCTGCATTAAAGAACACGACGCGTGCCTGAAGATGAAGAACGTTCCAACCAGAATGCTACCAGAGTGAAGATGTCATTTTGAGAGAATGAAGAAGCCACACATCTACATCCAACATCTCAGGTATGCTTTTCCTCTTGATAGCCAGACCCTATTGATTCGCCCATCGTCAGGTCATCATAGGACCGTTTCTAAGACATTTAGTGCAACACGTGGGTCGGTCACACGACGATGATCGGCTGATCGTGTTATACTACATGCTAATTATGTAATTATAAAAAAAAAAACGATGTCGTTAAAATTTGTGCTCCTGGCCAATTACGTCACGCCACCAATAAAATAAAGAAACAAGCCCCCCCTCCTGCACCCCTGTTCGAAAATTTTTCTTACAGCGAGGTACTCAAACAAATTACCGGTTGGTAAAATTAGGATAATGTTTAAATTTTCTTTTATCATAAACACATCCTGAAATACTCGTTTACTGATATTTACACGTTTACTCCAACTACATCTATAAACCTTATTCTAACCACGACTACGTCCATAATTATCAATATTAGAATATAATTTTCGGCAACTATAACGCAAACGTAACCATCATAATTAAAACAGCACTACATATCATATAGCCGGGTTTTAAAAATATTACTTTTAAACCTCCCACTACCGAATTAGAAAACGCAGCCGTCAATAAATTTTGAGACTAACAACTTTCATTCACTTCAAAATATTAAAACGGTAAATAATGTTGTAGAACTCAATTCTCATGTGCATTTTATATACAGCTCTTTTGTCATAACTAGTTTTAAGATTCCTAATATTTTTTGTTGCTCCTCCGTTAAATTGAGCAGGTTTACAATTTTACGTACTACTGTTACGGACTACTTCCCCAAACCTTATCCCCACATCTTAAAATATGGTTTCTAATATATTACACTAACATAAAACTTATGTCACGGATTTATATATTATAAAACCATTAAAATAGAGACTTTTTTAATCGCTTTACACACCTGCAGATTAATAATTTTGTTCTTTTCGGCTATATAATGCCGTTTTTTTGTTCACATCACATTCTCTAAAACATTTTAAAAAAATACGCCTTTACACCTGCAAGATTAACTAAAGCATTTTATTTTTAATATTATTTATTTGAGATGAATAATTTTTATATGTGTTTATTTAATTGCAGACTTATCCTCATCTTCATAATTGTTCTTTCGGCCAACTATTCCTCTGGCTTTCGTCAAGTGGTCAACCGTGACAAGATAGAAATTCTGGGTCTTTTAACTGTATCCTCAGAAATTACTTTCCAGTGTTGTCGTCTCACCATGTTTTGGCCAACTAATTCTCCGGCATGCTTTGGCTAGGATTGAAACCGTTATTTACAGACAATGCTACTCCGGAATTGTACAGATTAAACGCCTCTATCCACTGCCCGACAGGCCCTGGAGGGCGATCAATGTTGGATTTTTGGTTATTTATATCCTAATATTCTGTTTTAATCTCGTCTTCCATCGTCGGATCCGTACCGAATGGTATATTATTTTATTATTATAATCCTTTGAGATAAGTAATTTGTTTATTTATTTATTTACGGACTGTAATCCTCATTTTATCATGTTAGGATGATAACAGCCCTCAAATAAATATAAAGTACTTTCGTATAACGATGGATAAAAGGAGGAACTAAGCAAGCCCCCTTTTTTATCTTAATAGTCTTTCGCATGTTTCAATATGTTTTTCAATCATATTACAGAACGTGACCAATTAATAATATTTGTGTTACGCGTACATGAAACAACCACGTGATAATACGTTGGCAGTTGCCGCTGCTGCCACATGCGTGCCCGTGCTCTGTTGCAATACTCTTAGTATATTTTAAGTGTAATAATATAGTATATGATAGGAAGTTATAATTTTATAGTAACAATATTTTTATCATGTCCTAAGCAACGCAGTGGAGTGATTTTTAGCTAAGGCATCAGATGATTGAAGATTTTATAATTGCGTGTTAACGTATCGAACTCGGAAATTGTCAACACTGTTTACCTGAACCAGATTAGTGAATTTCCAGATTCAAAAATATATTCGTTTTAATCATTATTTGTTCAAGTAACAACACTGAGACAAGGTGAAAATGTCGATTAGCAATTATGTTCTTGTTTTTCAGCGTTATTTCTAACTTCTTCCGTTCTATTATACTGAATGATACCAATCGCTTGCTACATATAATGGCGAAATAAGTTATCAATAAAATAATATATGGTTACCGTTCACGTATACATGCATATGTGAAATGCTGATAATTTGCAGTGGCTGGAATGTATCTCGTTACGTTAATCTACTTGAATAGTGCAACTCTGATTCCCAGACTTCCGGCGCCGGACAGGCATGTTCAACTTATAATCAATAATCTTTTTATAACAGTCATTGGTGTCTAAGTATTGAATCATCTAGCCACATTTAGTGAGCAAGCATCATTATGTACAAATTTCGTGAATGTTTATCCACTAATTGTTTTATGGCATTAGAAATATATATTTTATCATAAGTGTACACATCGACGAGAGGGGAATGCTCAAATATATGAGGTCCCTTTAAAACATTTCAAATTATTCTATGCGTAATTTATTAATGTTGGAAAAATGTTCATGCTTTAACGTATTATATATTTAAATGTTTGCTTTGGCGGTTTCCTTTTACGAGATTTACATTTTTTTTAGGTTAATTTTGGTGAAAGTATTTAATGCTTCAAGTGCGTTATATATTCACATATATATATTTATATATAATATATACATATATATAATCATATATATATATATATATATATATATATATATATATATACATAGGGGGTAGTGTACATATGTAAATATGTATATATATATATATATATATATATATATATATATATATATGTCTGGTGAAACGCGGAATATTCTATGTAGCTTAATTCCCATATATATTTTATAACTTACCATATATATATATATATATATATATATATATATATATATATATATATATATATATATAGGCTTTATTTTTTAGTACCGTTTTATCTGTTTAGTTACACATGTTTTGGTTATCAAATCGTATTGGCGATCCAGTAACCTCACAAGACTTTACAGTAAAGTGAAGTACAGCTCTGTAAAGTATGATGAGGTTACTGGATCGTTAATATGATTCAGTAACCGAAATATGTGTAACTAAACATATAAAACGGTAATACAAAAATAAAACGCATATTTGCTCTGCAATAGTATTGAGCACTTTCTTCAGCTTTTTACTAATTACCATTTTTGCTATATATATATATATATATATATATATATATATATATATATATATATATACGTTTTATTTTTATTACCGTATTTTTCTGTTTAGTTACATTATTGTTTCAGCTACGCGACCGTTTTTTGACCGTCGTGTAGCCTCCTCCGGCCAAAAAACGGTCGCGTAGCTAAAACAATAATGTACTAAACAGGAAAATACGGTAATAAAAAATAAAACACATATTTGCTCTACAACAGTATTGAGCACTCTCTTAAGGTTTTTATTAATTAACATTTCTACTATATATATATATATATATATATATATATATATATATATATATGCAGTTGCATAATAAGAACACACTGAGAATAATCTCAGATCTGCACATCGATATCTCTATTGCTTGTGATAAATGCATTTGCTTTGCATACTGTGTAAGACATCTGCTTATGTATTGAGCATTATTAAAAAATAACTGTAACAAATATAGTATCTACGATTATAATCCTGCGTCAAAAACTACGGTTACGAAAGGAGCTTGCTATTTATTTAGATATATTCATAATCCGTTAATGGTGCTTGATTTCGTTGTTTTGGACATTTTGCTTGGTTTCGGGCATCGCAGCACATGGATAAGTTTTGCGAAAGGACTGAAAAATTCTTAACATTTATGTTTTTGTGAATTTTAGTTCAGTAGTCACGTATTTTAAGAAAGCCTATTTGACTAGCAATAGTATAAACGAGGGAGATATTTAAATAGATACGAGAAATTTATTAGCTGTCAAAGCGTGCAATAACGATTAAGTAACTAGTATTATGTAAATTCATATTAGTTAAAGTGAATAATGAGAAATGTATGTTAATTGATGTTAATATCTCAGAAAATGTTTACTATATGTTTTTCTCTGTTTTCTTTTTGTTTTACTATATATGTGTTCTATATGTTTTTCTATATGTTTTTCTATATATCTTTTTATGATTTTCTATATGGATTTTTCTATACGTTTTTTCCATATGTTTTTCCGTGTGTTTTTCTATATGCATTTTCTATATGTTTAGTTTTTATATATCTTTCTGTGCTTTTTTATATGTTTGTTCACATGTACTTTCTATATACATTTTTCTAAGCTTTTTGTACGTTTGTTTTGTATGTTTATTATGTATATGCTTTTTGATTTATTCAGCTTTTATGCAAAAAGCACAAATATTGATAGTTTCTGTGAAAATAACACATGATCAAAGAGACTGATGTATATAGAAGATTGTGTAAGTTACGCAAAGAGAATGACAAAATCCATGCAGATCGACGGAAATATTAAAAACCGCAGCAAAAAACACCGCATAAACAAACAAGCCTCCCCCAAACAACAGGATATTTTATGAGAAAATAAAATGGGGATGTATAACTACACGAACGATTTAAAACATTAAACTTACGAAAACACTTGGACACGGCTACAAAAAAAAAACCTAAACAAGAATGTTAATTACCTAATAATAGATGCAATAGATAGTAATAAGAATTATAAATATTCATATAGGAACAAGGATCGAAAAATAAGAAAACAACAAATGAAGATTCTGTGGACAAAGAGAAGAAACAATTAACTACATGATCAGCGATACAACAAACTATAAAAAAAGGAATATAAAATAGATACGATAAATAAGGAGATGGCAGTCCACTTGAAATTATGTGGACAACTAAATTGTTAACAGTCAGCACATTTTACAAGCACAAACCGACAGCAGTATTTGGATATCAACGGGCTAGATTTGTTTTCTCTCGGCATGACAAATCCAAACACTTTGTCAAGAACTTTGCAGTAAACTCAAATATTCTGTTGAGGGTCTTTTTCCTTCAGAATTTTCCATAAACTGCAAATAATGAAAATGACATCCACATATCTTTTCGTAATATTACCTCACTCATTAAGAAAGACGATGACATAAAATCAACTGATTCTGACAATTGTTCAGTGATTATACTTAAAAGACTACTCTATTGATGCATAAAAGATAAGTTCTTCTTAACACTTCGGAAAAACTTGTTAGTTTCTCCAATAAGTTAAATAGTGGAGATTGAGTTGCTGCATCCAATAAGTCTTCTGTTACTTGCTTGAATCCGTATTAAATAGAAATGGTCAACCACTTCAGCAAATATACAGTCTACTCAATGACACGGAATCTGGTTTCCGTCCGGCGAGATCTACAGCTTATGTACTAACTGTAATTTCAACAGATCTATCCACGGGGTTTTCTTTTCAAGAGCAATAGCTCTTGATATATCACAGATATTTGATAGGGTTTAGCATAAATGTCTATTTTACCAAATTTCTGATATTCATAAATGACTTGCCTGATAAAATTGTCTCTGAGATGGGTATATTTGCCGACGACACCACGCTCTATAACAAGCACGTGGGGAAAACTAATGAGCACATATCTAAGGTAATGGGCGAAACCCTAGAGGAAGACCTTCAGTCTCTAGTGGAATGGGTTCATAAATGGATGGTAACATTCAACGCTGCCAAGACAAAGCTCGTTTCCTTTAATAATTACATGAAATCTTACCAACCATCAATAGCTGTGGCAGATATTTACCTGAGAGCACCTCGTTCAATCTCCTTGGCTTAACGTTAACATGAAACATGAGTTGGAATAGATACATTGAGATCATTGCTAAGGCTGTTGCAAGGAAGGTGGGCTCTCTCTATCGTGCTAGAAAGTTACTTACGCCTGAAAGCATCCTGTACCTCTACAAAGTCACCATTCGCCCATGTATGGAGTACTGCTGTCACATTTCGGCTGGTGCATCTGCTACTAGTCTCTCACAACTGGAAAAGGTCTAAAAGAGAGTCACCAACCTAATAGGTCCTGAACCCTCATCTAAACTTTAGCCCCTTTTCTACCGACGAAATTTTGCATCCCTCTGCCTGTTTTACAAGTATTTTAATGGTGGATGCTCTGACGAACTACAAGCACTTGTAACCATCGGCGTAAATATCCTCGACAAACCCGACAAGCAGCAAATTCCCACCCTCAATAGTTGAGATCCCTAAATGTAAGAAAGCCTTTAATTCTAATTGCTTCTTCCCCATAACTGCAGGAATTTGGAATTCTCTTCCGGTTTCTTGCTTATCCACATGTACTGATATGCAGAAGTTTAACTGTAATGTGAACATACATCTTGCTGCTAAACTCCCTACATAGTACCCCTGGAACTTAGGTCACTGATAGTAGCCCCCTACATCAAAGTGGCAGTATGCCTTGTTTGGGGTGAAAATGTAATAAAATCATTACAGCTGTGGAATATCTGCAAATGTCTTCTTAAATATCAAAGCTTTTCTCCCCGATAGGTTTATGCTCGTGGTCGTTGATCAGCATAAGTCTAATGCTCAAAGTATCAATGTTAGTGTGCCTCAGGGACCCATCCTGGGCCAAAATATTTTCCCTAAATTAATGATCTCCTAAATTACGTTCTAATTTCGTTAGCACTACGGTCTTACGTCAACGCTTCGAAGGGAAACAATGACCCCGATCTCTTTGAGCCTTTCTCCTGAAACCTTCAGCATGTGGTGCAATAATGTAAACAGTGTTAATTTTCATGCATCTAAAAGTAAGCTTTTATCTTTTCGCCATAAATGCTCTGATTCCAACTTGGCAATAATGTATATGAATGGTTATCGTCTAAAAGTAGCAACCTGTTTTGACAAACTTCTCGATCTGACTTGAAATGGAAGTCTTACATTAAATATGTTGCCTAGGTCATTGGAAAAAATGGTTACGCCATTTTACTTCTCTAGAAGGTATCTGACTGCCGATGCAACCATCTGCCTGTATACGTGAAAAAATGAAGTATTATTGCTATATCTTGATGGGAACTGTTCGGAGGAACATACCCTGCCTTGTCAAAGTTCAAAACCGACTTCGAAACTTATTTAATTCCCTGAACATCTTTCCTAGAGAAGAGACGTGGCGAACCTGTATCTGCTCTGAGCTTTAGTTTATGGTCAAACTTTCACAGACAACACCGGTCTAGCTAAAACGATCATGAACAATTCCTCCCTACACTATCTGTGTCGCAATCTAAACGCAAATTCCATGAACAAAGCTTCTTTGCTAGAAAACTCAGCATGTGGAACTCTGTTCTGCTGGTCTGCTTTCAAGCTGACTACAATATGGTCGTCTTCAAGTCCATTGTAAACAAATTTTTGTTGAGTAGCCTTCCTAAATAATCAATCTCTCCTCCATTTACACCACTATAAATATGTGGTTCTCAGTTACTACCGTACACTCATTAACTTTTATCCTCAAGTGGCTTTTGGTCCTTGATAAGTAGGGACTGACATATATAAAAATGTCACAGTTTATTTTATTTACCCCCTATTTAGGATCTCTGTCAAATGTTATTTTGATGAAAATGTTTCCCTCGACAAACTGAATTCGAACCTGGCACACAAGTTTTCCGGTTCATGTCTTTGTCTCTATTATTTTCTAAATCAACTTCGCGAGTCTTTTCTCTGTGTGAATGTGAGTTCGTTCCCAATGTACTCCAAAACATCTATGCCGATTTTTATCTAATTTCACACGAAAGTCCTTATGTAATTTCACACGAAAATCCTTATGTAACTGGCAGTGTGTTAGATAGGTTATGCATCGGAATGTCTTTAATAAGAATCGAAAATCGATAATCGATATAATTCGATGAAAGGACGACAGGTGATTTGACCACATTAACACTTTACATAACCTTACATCACGAATTCATTTAAGAAGTTTTACTACCTCACAAGCAGAAAGGCAGGACATATAAATCAACACCAGGTTATTTGATATGACAGGAGCGCGTTCAAAATACAGGTTTATATTTAAAGCACAGTTTAAGCACGATACTTGACTTTCATTTATTTTAAACTTACATTCAAGCCATTATAAATAAAAGCCATTTTATAGAATCAACAGTAGGTTCTCTACAGTTCAATCTAGACTTCCATATATTATGAACTAAGTCACTAGAAAAGAAATATTAAGCTTCCTAACGATGTTCAGCCAACCAATCGACTTACTGGAAAAATGGGAGATTTCGCAGAGTTCGATGACAATACAAATATGGGAGTGTTAAACATTCGTTGATCAGTATTCAATACCGGGAAACATCGGGTATCCTTGCTAGTCAACTATATTTTCGAATAAAATCCAAATAGACACTAAAAAAATATTGTATTATTCGTATACCGAATTGTCAATAAAATGTTGATGAATATAGTTTTTTGTATCTAATGTGATTGCATTATTTACGCAGACATTTCTATGGTTAGAGAGTGAAATTACTTAGGCTCTTCATAGATTTATTCATGAAAACATCTTATACTTTACGAACACATTCAATTCTATAATTTACCACGTTCGAATTGTGTCCTGAAGCTGTTTTTCATATGAGGAAGTAATCAATATATCATTAATATTTCAAATAAGTATAAAGAGATTTGGTATTAATAATCATTTCGCATGTTAACCGAAGAACTCATTTATGAGATATTTAATGCCGATGACATCTAATACTACACACACACACACACACACACACACACACACACACACACACACATACATATATATATATTTATATATTATATACATTATATATTTGTATTATATATCTATATTGATATACGTATATATATTAATATATATGCATATAGATATATATATATATTTATATTTATTGATATATATATATTGATGTATATATATATATATTTGCATATATATATTGATATATATATATATATGTATATATATATATGTATGTATAAATATAGATGATGTATATAATAATTTATCAAAGAATTTGTATGAAGTATGAAACCACTTTGTTTATCAGAAGAAACTTTGGATAAAAGCGTGCCACTCGCGACCCGTTCTTGAAGTTCGCCTGATTTTTAATAAGAGTTCTTTTGAACTGTCTATATTTTCACTTGAAAGTTCAGAATAAAACGGGTCCTAGTAAAATGAAGATCAATAATCTTAAACGGCCTTTGCTCTACGAAAGAGTCTGTTTATTAACACACTGACATATTAAGACGAATAGCGAATTGGTTAATAGGATACTACCCGTAAAAATGGCAGAGCTTTTTCGTGTGTGGCGCTTTAGAAGAATTACGAGTTTCATTATGTTTTAGCATATATTCAGGATGTTTACGATTTTCAAATTTTGCAACGGAGAAATTTTAGATAAAAAGTTTATTAACCGGAAGTGTATGCAATGTAACCAAGTTAAAGGAATTATATTTTTTTTACATGGACGTCAACACATATCAAGACATTGAAGCCACTCTAGTATAAGGGTCATTGAGTGTACTGAGACAAACGCGTATTAATAGCTAGTAATGGAAATGGGGTCAAAATGGTTTATTTTTATGGCAGTTCAAAAAGAATTTATTTACATTAGATTTGAAGTCAGCTAGAAAATATGTGAGTTCCAAATATGTTGATGTTCTTTGTTGCTGGACGAATGTTTTTATAAAAGTTTGCCAAGGGAGACTATAATATTAAGCTGAGATTTGCAATGTCTCATTATGTTAACACATAACAAACACGTATCTTAACACCCGAAAGTATCCTGTATCTCTTTAAGGCCACTATTCGCCCATGTATGGAGTATTGCTGTCATATTTGGGCTGGTGCATCCGCTACTAGTCTCTCGCTGCTTGACAAGGTTCAAAAGAGAGTCGCAAATCTAAGCTTCAGCCTCCGTCCAATCGACGAAACGTTGCATCGCTCTGCCTGTTCTACAAGTATTTTAATGGCAAACGCTCTGACAAACTGCAAGCACTTGTTCCCTTGCAAGGCGACTTGAACACCCTCGGCAAAGCCGACAGGTTGATAAATCATACCTCCACCCTGTAGAGATCCTTAGATATAAAAGATCTTTCTACTCCAGTAGTTTCTTCCCCCCAAACCGCTAGACTTTGGAATTCAATTCCAGGGCCCTATTTACCCAACAGTACTGACGTGCAGAAGTTCTAGTGCAACAGGAACCGATATCTTGCTGCTCAAATCCCTACATAGTAATCCAGTAGTTGTTGCCCCTGATAGTAGCCCTCTACACTAAAGTGGCAATATGTCTTGTTTGGGGGAAAATGTAATAATAAAAAAAATTAAATTGGATGGCAAATCATATATATATATATATATATATATATATATATATATATATATATATATATATATATATATATAAGCTATTTCATGCCCGGTTTAGATTAAGATATAACTTTTATTTTAAAATAAAATCTTTAATTAAAGGTTTAATAATAAAATAAGCATCTTTGCCTGAAATTTAGTCAATCATTGTAATTAGTGTCTATTTACTATTAGTCGAATACAATATACACATGAAATAATTAAAATTTATAAATTGGAAATGTTGTGCCTAAATATGACTTTGTCCAGTTCACTTTATTTTCTTTTTCTTTTCACGTATGTCAATGAGTTGGTTCTAAATAAAAAGAAAACTGTTTAAATAATTTCAAATTTGAACTATAGTCTTGCACTATTCATGTACTAACGGTTGTGTTATTGATAGCTATACAATCTCTCTCAATCTATATATGTGAACAATATTTTAGTAAGCTTGAACAGAATGCTAAAAAATTACTGAAGCCAAAGACAACTTTTTTTTACACGCTGGTCACCACTTATCAAGGCCCGGAAGTTACTCAAGGATAAGGATTATATATAAGGGAGAGAGGCTGCAGGGTAGAGAAAAGGGCATCCCCGACTAAGCCACGAAGTCTATTTTTTACTCTGTCAAGGCAGGATAGGCTGTGTTTAGCAGCTCCTGTCCAGATATGGCAGCAGTATTCCATCCTTGGACGTACTTGGCTTTTATATAGATAGAGAATTGCATCAGTAGTGAGATATCTTCTGGAGCGGTAGAAGGATCCCACCATCTTTCCAGCAACCTTGGCAACAGACTTGATGTACGTGTTCCATTTCAGATCAGGAGTAAAGGACAAACCCAGAAGCTTGTCAAAACACAGGGCTTCTCCCAGATGAGAGCCATTCATTTCAATTGATGCCAGATGGGGATCAGAGCGTTGATGATGTAAAGATAGGAGTTTGGTTTTAGATGCATTAAAGGTAACCAGCCACGTCTTCCCCCACTAAACCACGCGCTCGAGATGCTAATACAGAAAACTATTTAAATAATTTAAGTCTAGGATAAATTTAAATAAACCTGGGTTGACTGACAGTCATTTGTACTAATGATCTCATAGTTTTTATTAGAAAATATTGTTATCAAGTTATTTTGGCTGATAGTTGATGCAAGATACTAAATAGAAATTATAACCTAGATGCTATGTTATAACGACATATATTGCCGCATTTTGGATAAAAAAAAATTATATCAAAATTGGGATGAAAATGGAAATAAAAACATTTATTACAATTCTGGATTTTTTAGTTAAGGGTTGATTGTTTGTATTACTTGTTGTGACTGGACTATTGTTTTCATCTTGAATGTGATTTGTGTACCGTTTCGGTCGGTATAACCTCTTATATTCGTCAGGCATGTTGGTTCCCATCTTGAGAAAATGGAGAAAAGTTACTAGCTCCGTAGGTAGTCTCATATTCTTGGAGTTGCTTTGTTCTTTTCTCGGTGATATATATTGTGTGAAAGGAAATTTTGGTTGTAAAATGGAAGTACAACACATTAATATTTCGACGTTTACATGGAAATACTCCCTCTCATACTTTATTACATTTCCTCCTTTGTCAACCATTTTTTTCTTTTTTTTTTTACACACGTAAGAAACCACGGCGAAAAAGACAAAAGCAACTCTAAGAATACGAAATCATCTATGGAGCTAGTGACTTTTTAAAAAAAATTATAGTTCCACCCACAACAAGGCACATTGCCACTTTGATGTAGGGAGCTATTATCAGGGACTTAAGCTACAGATGTACTATGTGGGGAGTTGGGCAGCAAGATGTCGGTTCACGTTATACTTGAACTTCTACATGTAAGTACAGTTGGAGAAGCAGGAACTCGGAAGGGAATTCCAAAGTCCAGCGGTTCTGGGGAAGAAACTACTGGAGTAGAAATCTCTCTTACATCTAGGGATCTCAACTGTGAATGGGTGGAATTTTGCTGCTTGTCGGGTTTGTCGGCGGTATTTACGTCGAGGGTACAAATGCTTGCAGTTCGTCAGAGCATTCACCGTTAAAGTACTTGTAGAACAGACAGAGGGATGCTACATTTCGTCGATGGGACAGAGACTGATGTTTAGATGACAGTTTAACGCCTATCAGGTTGGCGACTCTCTTTTGAACCTTGTCTAGGAGTGAGAGACTAATAACAAATGCACCAGCCCAACTAGCGCAACAATACTCCATACATGGGCGAATGGTGGCCTTATAGAGATACAGGATACTTTCGGGCGTTAGTAGCTTTTTATCACGTCAGAGAGAACCTACCTTTCATTTCGAAAATTACGCTCAAGATGAGAACAATAGTCCGATGAAGACAAGTATAAAATCATTGTTTGTAGATCAAATTGTTTAGCACGTGGCATGATCGAGTTCAAATTAATACTTATTCCCTTCCGAGTTTCTACTTCGAAACAAACTTATGAAATAAGCAATAATTAAATAGAACTTATTATTCATAAGGTAATAGACTAGACGACAAGTACTTGTTGATAGATTACATGTTCTGAATGTTATTGTAGTTTAGTGAAGGAAAATTTAAATATTTATATTGTTTTTGCTTGAGTTTTATTATATTGAAGTATAGCAGAGCAAAAGAAATTATAAAAAAAAACAGAAAATGATAAGAAATATGAACTGTTCTAGCGATCGATGTAAGATGTTCGGTGTCTTGAAGATAATAGGGAGCTGACTTTATATGTAAAGACGAGTCAGTCAAAAGAATGTCGGCATTACACAAGAATCAAATGCAATATACAGAAATGATTTTGACATTTCATCTACTGAAGAAGTCTGTGTCGCTGAATATTTGTGTGAATAAATAACGAATAATAACAGTCTGAATTGGTAGCTGCTACTCGCCATCTCAACATGAGTATGACATGAAATAGATTTTCTAAACAAACTCGGTCAGTGAAGGAGACAATCTTTATTTTCAGAGCGCTCTTTTGCGAAAGCTAGAATTTCCCCATAATAAAAACCGAACTTGTGTCTAACTCTGCCTTCGTGGGGAGGTAAGTAGATATGAAATTAAAAAAAATCCTTGGGCTCAGGATCGTTTTTATCACCGTTAATAATAAAAAGAAAAGAAGAAATCAAAGAGAAATTAGAATAAAGTACAACATTCAGTCCGCAGCAAAGAGATGGAGATAACTAAAGGAAAAAAAAAACAAAACAAAACAAAAAATATGAACTAAAAACACGGTGTTCCTAATTACAAAACAGCACGCATTTATTCGTTAATGACCGCGTATATATATATATATATATATATATGCTTATCTGCATGCACATATATATATGTATATATATACATCTGTGCATACATGCACACATATATATATATATATATACATGCATATGTGCGTACATACACACACATATATATATGCTTATCTGCATATATATATACATACATACATATGCGCATACATGCACAAACACACACACACACACACACATATATATATATATATATATATATATTAAGTTATAAAATGTATATGGCAATTAAACTACACTGAATATTCCGCGTTTCATCCACTCTAGGATTCTTCAGGCTTATGCGCATAAGCCTGAAGAATCCTAGAGTGGATGAAACGCGGAATATTCAGTGTAGTTTAATTGCCATATAATATATTCCGCGTTTCATCCACTCTAGGATTCTTCAGGCTTATGCGCATAAGCCTGAAGAATCCTAGAGTGGATGAAACGCGGAATATTCAGTGTAGTTTAATCGCCATATACATTTTATAACTTACTAATTAGCTCTACCTACGTATTGAGTACGTTTGAAGTAAATACTTAAAGTTTACGCATAAATTTATGCTTTCGTATATTAATTTTATGTGAGTAAATGAAGTAGTTCCTATTTACAATGTCTCCCGATGGGACAGAGTTAGACACCAGGGTCGTTTTTTAACGTGGAGAAAAGGAACAAAAATAAAAATTGTCTCAGTTGTGAAGGATTTCTCCTCCACTGACAGAGAACAAGAAATTGAAGTGCAGCATCTGCAGAACAGATATTACACTTTGATCTTGTCCCGAAGGCCAAACACACACACACACACACACACACACACATACATATATATATATATATAATACATCGTCAATTCATCTTAAAAAATTATTCTAAGTCAACGGGCTGTCACTTTTCTGATTTTAACAGGCTAAAAGCATCTCACACACACACACACACACACACACACACACACATATATATATATATATATATATATATATATATATATATATATATATATATACAAATTGTTTTGTAAAATAAGCATATCATTTATATTTCACGGTTCGTGTATAGCAATCATTTTCCTTTGGAATCTTAATTTATGTTAAATATATTAAGCGAGCATACATATAAAAAATAATAGCATAGCTACACTCTATCTATATATTTATTTTTCATGCAAACAGATCCTCCAGCATATTACAATTTCGTCATATTGTTTAAAGATCCTTTTCGCTATGCAGAACGAACTGGTTATTATTATATTGTCAATACCGTCACCTTTCGTGCATATACTCATCAGGAAAAAAAAAACAATATTATTTGCTTGGATAAAAAAAAACATGAATGACAATATAATGTTGTTAGAAGAAAAAGTTCATAACAGACCCAATATCGTGTGTTTGTTCAGGCAGATATCGAGTTTTCTATGAAAGATGTTCAATATTTTTATATATCAAGCATTTCTATTTGTGTGGAAATAACACTACTTAATTGCACTCGTGATGTTAGGTTGTATAAGGATGTTAACTTTGGTCGAAAGAGACTGTTCTTCTTTCATCGGATTATTTGGACTATCGATTACTGAAATTTTAAACAAATCGACTCAGCCATTTTCTAGTGTATAAGGAACAAACTCATGCACACACAGACGCAGACACACACACATATATAATAATGTATATATATATACATATATATGTGTGTGTGTGTGTGTATGTGTGTGAGTGAGTGCGTGTGTGTGTGTGTGTTGGGAGGGGGTTTTATGATAGAGAAAGGGAGAAAATGACGGAACGGGAAAAAGTGAGTCAGAAAGAAAGAAAGAAAGAAAGATAGAAAATAATGAATATCAAGTCTTAATAAGTTTGAATTACATATATTCAACGCAAGGATACGATTTTTTTTCATATTCTTAAATAAAATGAAGAAAAATAAAAACATTCTTATTAGGCTTTATCCTTAGAAGAGAAAATAAAAATATATCGGTTGTTAATATTCGGATTTATCTTCGCTGATGCTTTTTTACTGATCAGGAATTGACAACAATTTCTTTGCGGTTTAATAGTTTATCTTGCTCAATCAACCTTCTTTCACTCTTTCCTTTCCGAAGTTCGGATTATTAAGTTTGATGGAACACATTTAGCGACTAAAATGCATTTCGATAAAACTCCAGGAATAAAAAAAACAGCCGAGAAAGGAAAACATTACTAAACGCGCATTTGTCTTACGGTGAAATTTGAGTGAAGCCGACCAAGAGAAACATCCATTAATTCGTTTTGCCATGTTTGCGAGTCCGACCAGTCTAAAAGACATCAAACTAAAACCACAGTTCCAATTTCTAACACGGTTCTTGTTATATATAAAGTTGACGGTTTTTTGTCATCTACCTTTTAAAGAAACGTCACAGGTTATTCGCTTAATGGAATTTGGATTCGTATGCCTCAATAATGGATGTAAATTTATTTTGTCTACAAAGGACATTTTTTCCGAAAACGTTCACAGGAAACTTAAGTTGGAACAATTACATTGAGAGCATTGCCAGGACCGCTGCGAAGAAGCTAGGCTCTCTTTACCGTGCTAGAAAACTAGTAACGCCCGAAAGTATCCTGTACCTCTATAAGGTCACCATTCGCCAATGTATGGAGTATTGTTGTCATATTTGGGCTGGTGCATCTGCTACTAGTCTCTCGCTCCTAGACAAGGTCCAAAAGAGAGT